>NC_143517.1:23704879-23932379 GCF_031878675.1 Megascapheus bottae
TTTTCCATTCTATTCAAATTTTAAAGTATCTAGTTGACAAGAATTGTACATATTTTAAATTTTTAAAGATAGGCCGCTTTCCAGCTTCATGCTTTGTGGCGTAAGTACTATTGCTCCCTCATGTCAAATAGATGTTGCCTAGAATTTCAATATGACATTCTAATTAAATAACACCTTTAAAAAGCTCTAAATTTCAGGGGCTAAAACTGGCGAGAGCATACATTTAAACTTTACCTATTATCTAAGATTCAATAAATTCATTATTAATAAAGACTGTGACTCAGTTGTGGTTTTGTTGTACCTAATTCTTCAGGTTGTTAAATTAAAAATTGTCCTTTAGAAATGGCATGACACAGAATGTGTACAGACTTATATATGTAGGCCCTCTAACAGTCATCAGGTAAAGATAAGGGAAAGAATTTTTTTTAAGCATGGACACATTTTCCTTCTAAAGTTGGCAAAAATCAGTGATATCGAAAAGAAAAGCACCAACTTTGTTAGCAACGTAAGAGAATGAAATGCAATTCATGTATCTAAAATTGTAAAATTGTTTTGAAATTGTACCTTTCTTATTACATCAAAATGCAATTTTCAAGATAGAAACACTGTAACCTGACTCTGCTGTACTGTGTGTACAATAAAGCAAGCAAAATTAATCCCTTCCCCCTACGACCTCTAGAAATGAAAACCCATTATCCTAATAATATTTGTACTTAGGTCTGGATGTTTTTGTGCTGAATTTGAATGCCATGAAATGATTATATATAGTTGTTGATGGGAACATATGTAGATAATTACATAAATAATCCTCTTTACTTAGGTGTGAGGTGACTTTTTAGAAAAGGCACAAACTAGTTACATCCTAATAAAATTCATAATAATTTTCTTCACTGCTGAGACATGAATGTTTCTACTCCCAAGGTTCACTGAAGTTATTTTTCTTTCCTTAAGGATAGTAACAGAATTTAAAAGGAAGCCCTACAATGTCAAAAACAGTGGCCACATGCTTAATATTAATAGACAAGCATTTGCTTATCAGAAGATGATCCTCAATAGAGTCAAGGACCTTCTGGGGCTTCTTTGCTTTTTAGAACAGACAAAACCACCAAATGTCCAACTTAGGGTTCGTGAAATTATTGTTCAAAAACCAGAACAGCAATATTACACAGAACAGATATTTCTGCCCAAAACAGAATCACTGAAATCTAAACCTCAGTAACTCACCCATGTAATGATTCCATTTTCCTTTGCTCATAATAGTCATTTTTGCACCTCTGAAATCAAAGTTTGCTGGACTTATAAGAAGAAAGTTACCATGTTGTTTTCAGTTCACTTAACAGTTACCTCCATTTATCACATTGAAAATCAGCTTTTACATCTTTAATTGACCAAAATATCTACCTTAGAAGTGGCCAATCACTTCATACTTCAATCTGTTGTTGTTTCAACTCCTTAGTCCATTTCACAACTTTTTTAGGGGGGAAACAAAGTTTTTCTATTTATTTCTGCCATTGTCAAACTCTTTCCCCTATTATTTACTTTAATCATTCAGTAATTACTAATTTAATTTATTTTTGTTTTGCTAAGGATAGACCTTTTGTATGGGATAAACAAGTGCTCCGCCACTCCATTACATGTGTAGCGTTTGATTTGTTGAGACAGGTCTTCCTATGAGCCCTGTGGTGGCTATGAATTCATAATATTCCTTCTATGTCTCCTGAATGTTAGGATTAAGGATTAATGAATGCCTTTATTATCCTAATTTGCCTGCTCTGTGCATGTCCATAGTAATTTTTGTTTTTGTTTTTGTTTTGCTGAGTAGCCAGGATTACAGGTATGAATCACCTGGCCAAACATTCCTAATCTAAACTTTTATCTTTATAGATGATTCATAAAATTTGCTGCTCTTTCTTCAACAATTCTTCTTACCAAACTCCAGACCCTAATGTACACCTGCTTTGTCAAGTTTATTTTTCAGTATGAACTGAGCATCTACTTTAGCAATGACATTTACTTAGCACAAGTGACATCCTGAATTCAGCCTCAAAACATGAAAAGAGAAAATGAAATTCTGTATGACTATCATCACAGACAGATTAAATTCAATATCTTCTGACCACCAAAACCCCAAATGAATTCTATGGTCCTGGCTTTTGTTGATGTCAATGATACCTCTTCCCTCATTAAAACTTATCTCAGCTTTGTTATGAACTACACAGATTATTCTCAGATGTTCAGTCTTGAAGATTCTGTCTTGCATTTCTCTGTATTTATTTTCAATAGCAATACCAGGGTTTAGATCAGCAATATTTTCTCTCGGGAGCTTTATATAATCCCATGCTTGGTTAGTCTTGATCCTTCTTTACCCTTGATCTATTGTGTATACTTTAATTGCTCAATAGAACTGCCTGAGATCCAGGGATTTTGATAACATCACCTGTTTCCACAATACTGCTAATACATTTTTCTTCCTACAACAGATCTCACAATGGCATTCTCCAGGTAAAACAAAAGCAAATAATACAAGGGTTCTGTATTTAATCTTGAACAAAACCCCAAAACCTTTTTGTGGATTCTCCATATTTTCCCCAGTATCAACCTT
The DNA here is from genome assembly GCF_031878675.1 of Megascapheus bottae. Classification (NCBI taxonomy): domain Eukaryota; kingdom Metazoa; phylum Chordata; class Mammalia; order Rodentia; family Geomyidae; genus Megascapheus; species Megascapheus bottae. The sequence goes on from NC_143517.1 coordinate 23,707,482, forward strand.
TATGTCTGAGACTTAATACCATTTGGACAGCTTTGTATTCTTGTTATTAATTTCTTATCAATTATTTCAGCCTCCACTATCTCTGTTATTTCTGCCTCCATTTTGCCAATCTACTTCCAAGTAATTAAAATCTTGATTCTACTCATAGGATTTTGTGTGGCTGTTTTTGTTTTGTTTTATATTTTTGTATTTTTGTCAGTCAAGGGGCTTGAATTTAAGGTCGTAGTGCTGTCTCTTGAGTGTATTCACTCAAGGCTACAGCTCTACCTCTTTGGTACTCTTTCTGGTTTTTCTGGCTGGCTTTCAAACCTCATCCTCAGATCTCAGCCTCCTGAGTAACTAGGATTACAGGCATAAGCCACCAGGGCCTGGAAATGAGTTATAGTTTTTTTTTCAATTTCTCTTTCTTTCTTTCTTTTCTTTCTTTCTTTCTTTCTTTCTTTCTTTCTTTCTTTCTTTCTTTCTTTCTTTCCTTTCTTTCTTTCTTTCTTTCTTTCTTTCTTTCTTTCTTTCTTTCTCTCTCTCTCCCTCCCTCCCTCCCTCCCTCCCTCTCCCTCCCTCCCTCCCTCCCTCCCTCTCTCTCTCTCTCTCTCTCTCCCTCCCTCCCTCTCCTCTCTCTCTCTCTCCCTCCCTCCCTCCCTCCCTCTCTCTATTTCTCTCTCCCTCCCTCCCTCCCTCCCTCCCTCCCTCCCTCCCTCCCTCCCTCCCTCCCTCTCTCTCTCTCTCTCTCTCTCTCTCTCTCTCTCTCTCTCTCTCTCTCTCTCTCTCTCTCTCTCTCTCTCTCCTTTCTTCCTATTTGAAGTACTGTGATTTGAACTCATCTTCAACTCGTAGGTAGGTGCTTCTACACAGACCAGTGTCTCTAGCCCTAATTTTTATTGATTATTTTGGAGACAGATTTCCCCTCCTTATCCTGGTTTCCCATGTATCTAGGATAATAAAGGCATACTATCATTTCCAACTCTTCTTTTAGAACTTTTCTGCACAGAACATCCTGAATATTTCAGCCTCAAAGTAGCTAGAGTTACAGGTGTGAGCCAATGGTTTGAGGCAGCATTTGTTCAAAATTTCAATAAAATGTTTTAGTGTTTGGACTACAGCTACCAATTTGTATTCCTGCTACTTCACTGTGTAATTATCTTTCTACTTATATGCATTAAAAAAAGAATTGTGTTGTTTTAATGCAAAGTGGATTTATTAACCCAATTGAGCTTGACTGTCAGCACCAGTAATGAGTATGTTTCTCAAGTGGTAAATTCAATCATAGGTCTCACCTCTAATTTGCTTATGATAATTGAATATATATGTTGTAATTTAATGGATCTGAAAATATCTTTCTTCTGCTAGGATATGTTTTATTTGTTCTTTATAACAGATATGACAAACTTCCATTAATTGATAGATATTCTTATGAACCTATGAGAAAATTATTTAAAACAAGCTAGACATAGTCTTTATCATGTGAATAATTATGTCTATGATTTGTATGCTATGAGTTATGCATTATTTCATACAAAGAAATCCTCAAATATTATTTAAGTTGAGTCTTATACTCGTTATCTCTTTTCATCACTGTCATACCATAACTGATTAGACAAACACTGTCATTTGGGCTGTTTGCATAGAGAATTTGAAACAATCATTTTGTTCAAAATCAGCCTAGACCTGAAAAATATGTCTCAAAATAATTTAATAGCAAGAAATGACAAGTAATAACACCAGAACGTCACAGAAAAGATTGAGCCAAGTTGATGAACTTTAATGTCTTGATCAATTTTAAGAAGAGATTTATTTTAATCTCTCTCATGTGCCTTGATAGAAGACTTGCCTCAGCTGCTTATCATCTCTGTACAGCTTAGAGCAGTGGGGTTCAGGTCAGTGATGACTGGCCACGTAGGCCTTTATGAACTTAAATTAGGCCTCGTGCACTGAAGTGACTGGATTTTTAATCTTATTCCATATCAACTTATTTGAAATTGAATATAATGCAAAGTAATACTATAAAGTAAATGATGGATTCAATTAAGCAGGCTTTATACATCTTGGGTAAGCAACTGCCTACTAACATACCTAATATACTAAATACTAAAATATACTGAATACTAAAGATACTAAGTACTAAATATGCTAAATGCTAAAATAATTTTTATGAAATATAAATATGAAACAAGTATTTTGATAAAATACTATGGTCCAAACAAAAAATGTGTTTCTCTCATGAGGCATTGTGAAATTTCTGGATAAAGTATTTCAAACTGGAAACATTTGCATCCGTATGTAAATCATTTTGGATATACACGATTACCAAATCCGCTGTCTCCTACTTAAATAGAAGAAACGTCGTGTTTTAAAAATATAATAAATAGGGGGAAAACAAGATGAAGGGTGGGGGTGGGGGGAAGGGAAATGGGGACCAAGACATGTGAAAGGGTATCGATGTATGGGAATTAATGCACCATCTATCATGTAACCCTTCTATTAATTACAATAAAAATATATGAAAAATATATAATAAATATTTTCAGCAATAGTGTAATCTAATGGTAACTTTCCATGCCAAGTACAGCTAGAATTTTATAAGTTAGAAAAACAAAATAAAATATATGCTTCAGTAGAGAACAAATTTTTAAATAAGTCTTTGAAATAAAACATTCATTTTGATTCTCTTGTTTCTATCACTAATTGCATATGGCATCTCACACACAAACACACACAACACATACTGTATATATGTGGTATGTATGTTACAATGGTAATATATATACATGCATATGTAGTGTGTTCCCATGTATATAGCATAAACAGGTATATGTACATATTACCATACATATAGTATATATTATATAATTATGTGTATGTGCATCCATCTGTTGGTATTAGTGATTGAACTCAAAAGTCTGATTGTTTTCCTTTAGCTTTTTTACTGAAATATAGTACTCTGCCACTTGAGCTACATTTCCAACCTGGCTTTTTCTTTTTTATTCCTTTAATTTATTTTTTGGTGCTAAGTTGGACATAAGAGTGTCATGGGCATTTTTGCCTCAGATCTGAACTTCCTGAGTAGCTAGGAGTATAGGCATGAACTACTTTCTCCCAGCCTCTATATTTTGGAATGGCCCCTTAAAATAGATGTGACAATGTAAGCTTTTGTGTCTTGTCATCCTCTTCACACGTATTTCTACTAAAATAATGCAGAGGTAGATTATTTTCTTTATTTTTGTCATTATTCCTTTTCTTTTTTAAAAAATTATTTATAATTATTTTTATTGTAAAGGTGATGTTCAGAGGGGTTACATTTATATAGATCAGGTAACAAGTACTGTCACTCTTCTCTCATTTTCTCCCAGGTTTTTCCCTCCTGACCACCCTACCCACAAGTAGTATAGTTCATTCTCAATATAGTGTTGAGTGAGTGTCACTGCTGCATTGTTGTGTCGGCCTTACCCTCTCCAAAACAGATTAGCTTATATGCAAGACAAAAAAGTACAGAAATTAAAAACAGTGACAAGGGGGAGGGGGAGAGGACAAACAAAAAAAATCAGATAAAAAATCTCTTGCTTCTATTTCTTCATTGGAATCATTTGAATAAATTGAATAAATATCATTTTATATCATAGGCATATAGCTATTGAGCTTTTATGATCCTCTCCTAAGAATATTCCCATTTGATCTCACTGTGTGAATGTGTGAATGTTTATAGTCCTATTTAATCTATTATATCCAAGTGTAATTTTTTTACCACCCATTGTGTTTACTTGTAGATTTATAGTCACATTGTAATTACTACAAATGAGAAGAAATCATGCAACCTATGTTTTTGTGGATCTGGCTTACTTGCATCGTATAGTTTTTTTTTCTTTAAGTCTTTCTATTTCCAAAGCAGAGGTAGTTTAAACTGATAGTGTTAGAAAACTAGAAAGAAACAGAGTCTCCATCAGATTATGAAGAGCTAATGTTGAGTGTAAGATTCCTCATTCTATGTGGAACTATCTTCTAAATCTTGAGCTATTACACTTTACATTTTATTGTAAATGCAGCTTAGTTAGTTGTCTCATTCATCAGGACAACAATCTGAACAAAAAGAATCCGAAATTTTAGTAACAAATGGGTCATTAAATAATTTCCGGTTCACCCAATTATTTGCTGGTTGATGGATGTAAAATCAGTCCATTTTTTCTGGAGTGCTTGTGCTTTACAGTTGTAGGGAAGTAACTAGCCAATGAGTTATCTTCAAGTTGACCCACTGTGCCTCCTACCATTGAAGAGTCCTTGCTAAAAATGTCTAACAATGAGAGTAGCAAATCCAAGTGTATGTCACTCAAAGAGACATATGTGCTGTCACACTACCTGTCATCCCTCTCAACTATATATAACTGTTCTTTCACATTTGACACATAGCATTTTTCAAAGAGCTACTCACACTCAGACATTGGGAAACAAAGAGTTAATACAACATAACAGAGAGTGTACTTGCTTAACCAGAGGGACAATGTCCTGTCCACATACTGTATTACAAAATAGTAATTAAAAATAGCTGTATCAAAAAGCCTATTCCTCATTTTTTTATATTTTAACTTTTTAATTTGATTTTATTGTCAGGGTTATGTACAGACAGGTTACAGTTAAATACGTAAGGAGTGAGGAAATTTCTTGTTGAACATTGCTAACCCCTCCCATATTTTTCTCCCACTGTCCTCCTCCTATCCCCCCAAGTTCATTTCCACCATATATATTTTGAATATCACTCTTGCACTGGTTCAGCCTTGGTCTTTTGTCTCATGATTTTTTCCTCCCTTTCCCTTCCATTGAAATAAACATATATACACTATGCCAGATACCAAAATGAGGTATATTATATATTTTATTTTTTTAATTTCATTTTATTGACAAGGTGATGTACAGAGGAGTTACAGTTACATACCTAAGGTAAGAAGTATGTTTTTTGTTAAACATTTTTATCCCTCCCTCATCTTTTGCCCACTTTCCCTCAAAGTTATCAAGCTATTTTTTAAGGGAAAGCAATGGCTTGCATTGCAGTATGAAACAAAAGAATGCAAAAAGTTTTCTTACTTTCTCTTTGTTTAATCAAATTTTGAGGCCATTGGCAATAATAATATAATGACAAGATGCTCTCTTTCCTTGATGATCATGATGAATACAGTTGCAGCTATGGAGACAAGTAGTCCAATTCTATTCACTCTCCTCCATGTATCCTTGGAGAAAAGTCATGGAATCAAAATCAGAAGTGGAGGAGGAGAACTTAAAAGATTGTTCTGGCTTTTAGCCTAGAAAACAATCCCTGATTCCCAATTGGCCTATGTAGACCATACAAAGCCAATGTGCAATACTCTATGTGATTCTCATGACTTAATGTTTTAGGCTTATTGGAAAGATCAGTTATTGTTTATAAGTGAATAAACTTATGAGGAATGTATACATTTTTAAAACACAAAAAGTGGCTAACTTTGACCCTTGATTTTGACAGTTTCAAGCAATTTTAATAAAAGTGTCACATCCCTAGATATGAAAAGTGAAGGCACTAAAGGCAGATATCACCTAAATGTTGGCTTGAAGTTTCAAACTCATGACTGAGACAGTAGTAGTGGTCATAAAAGAGGAGAGAGCCAGAGAAGGGGACAACCAGTGGTTCCTTATACTAATTCCTCTAAATTTCTCATTACATCTGTGCAGGAAGATGTTTTGCAAAATGACAGGAGGATGAAAGAACAGATGGTAAAGCGGTATCAGAACAAATATTAGGATAGTATCCACCAGGAGGAAAATGCTTTGTAATTGGTAAATACTAAAACTAAATGTGGTAATTCATATAATAAGGATTTAAGAATCAAGGCCCATCTGTTTGGCAAAAATATAGGCAATAAAGAAGCTGTCCCATCTAGGTTATCAAAGGATGAAGCAGTGATTCAAACCACTTTCAGAAACAAGTCATAGTTGGAAAAGTCATTTCTGAAAAGCAGTGGACTTCTTTGCAATTGTATTTTCAACACAGATAGAAAAGTTAGTCCTCATTATTTTCTGTGCTTATGTGGGTCATTCTAATAGTTCAGTTTTAAAATTGTAGCCTTTGGATTACTGTTGAAACTCTCGGATGAAAGAGTTAGCTGTTAATTTCTGTACTTGAAAGGAAGCTGGAAGAGCTAGTATATCCTCAAAAGCTACTCCCACCTACTGTCTTTAGATATTTAACAACACAAGTAAAATTATATTTTGAAACAGAGCATTGCTCATACTGAGATTGCTATTGATTATGCAAAATAAGTCTCCCTGTTATAGTGCACACAGCACTGTATTGTGTAGACTACATTCTCTTTCGATTACAAACATGCATCTGCTGGCAGCTATGATTCCTAAGGCCCAATTTACTAAAAATTAGTGATCCATCAGATTGATGGACATAAAGCAATCTGCACTGTTGGTGCATTGAAATTTCTTGCATCAGTCACCAGATCATGATTTACTAATAGGATTTCAGTCTTGAAAATAGCACAATTCTAACCACATATTAATATTTAATCTGGCATTTTAAGTGCACCTAACAAAAGGCTCTTGAGCTGCTGACAGGACCCCAAATTGTGGATTTCTTAAAAAGGAATTGAATAGAACCACAGTGATTTCATAGATGATGCAAAAAAGAAGAAAATAGATGCATTTCAATATTTTTATGTAGACCTCACAAGCCAGGTCTCTCATTTTTCTTTAAACAAAAATAAAAGTATTTATCATGCATTTCAGATGCTTTTCCCATATATTTTATTATTTATTTATTTTTCATATATTTTACTGTAACTAATAGAAGGGTTACATTATATTCACCAGACAGAGGGTGCATTACTTCACATACATTGATACCCTTTCTCATATCTTGTTCCCCATTTCCCTCCTCCCACCCCACCCCTCATCTTGTTTCCCCCTTCTCTATTCGATTTCAAATAACCAAATATGCATATATCCAATATATCAAATAACAAGGTGAAATACTGTAACCATATGAGATAACCAAGGGACAGCCAAAGAGATGAGAGATAACATAGTACATTAAGGACAACAATCACTCCTTATATGGCTTTTGTTTCTATATCCTGGAGGTCCTCTCATTTAGTGTCATACTATATGGCCTTATGTATCTAGGTTTTGTTCTATTGTAGCATTTCAGATGTTGTACTAAAGAATCACAAGATGGAGTCTGGTGGCTGGCTACAAAACCCACAATTAGATGACAGCAGATGTATTTTGGTTAATAAATTTTGTATTAGACAATTTGCTCCTAAAATAATTCATTGACATTTCCAAAATGTTGCTAAATGAGAGAAGATATAGCCTATAAATCATTTGAGTCACCTTATTACTTGCTTTTGAGTAACTAATCTCTTCTGGAGTAGTAAGTAGAAGGTTCTTGGTAGACACGTGGGTTTGCTTTGCAACCATACTTTCAGAGCTCAGGTTGATCATTAATGACAAATTCAAGAGATATCCACATCTATTTCAAGTAAGGGAGTACAAAAAGAGTGTAACCTTACCTGCTGACTTTAAGGCCTGCTGTCATATTTGATGTGTATGATTACAGTAGGTGCTGTGGTTCCTCTATTTGTGATGAAAATATACCATAATTTATGAAAGATGCTCCTGTAATAACAGGATGCCACCTGTAATAACTTAATGTTTATTAGTGCACAAATGAGGGTTATAAATGATGTTGCTTATCTATGGAACAAAACACAAAAGACAACTTATTAGGAAAAGATAAATTGCTTCTGCAAAATCTCAATGAGATGGTAGGTTTGTCACGGAAAAAAGAGAAAGCTTTTTATTTGCACAGACCAATGCCTTTATAATCCATTTAAAATAATACACTTACCACTAGGTGGCTATTTCTGATCAGATCATTTTACCATTTTAATTACATTTTTAATATCCTGGCTGCATAAACAAAGATAAATTACAAACCCTGAACAATCTGGCTGCTAGCTCAGCCATAGTCAGTAATAATATCAGCTTTTGTTTGTGCCTCCGTCTAATTAGATTCTGAAATCTAGGCTTTGTCAATCAATAATTTTAATTTTAGAATCGCCTTTTTGATCTTGCATTTCATGTTTGTTTGGGAAAATGATCAGTAGGACAAAGCTGATAATTTATGCAGAAACAATCTCTCAGTAGAGCTATATGCACATTCCTCCCCATCACCAGAAGCCCGCAGACTAAGCTTGACACAGGTCTAATTAGCATGCAGATATGTGTCGCCTCATTGGCAATTCAAATTGCTTTTTTATAATGTACCTCAAATTGTGCTACTCAAACACTGTATTTGATTTCCAAAGCCCCCTGGGCATCCCATAATGTCTCCCTTCATCCTGGGTAGGAGGCATTTATTGAACAATCTGCAGACATAGGCTGTCTTTTTTTTTTTTTTAAACACCCAAACATTCTATCCCTGGGACCAGGTTTTCTTCTTCATGTCACAGAGCAACTTGTTCCTCTGCAGCATTCCTTGTGCCACATTTGTGGGTTTTCAAGATGTTATGCTCTCTCATGAGTTTCTTCTCCCACGTAGTTGATCTATAGAGGTTTCGGTCCTATGCCACTCATCTCTAAAGTGGGGGAGGAGGTCTGGTGAGTACACATTAATATGCAGCACATAACCACATCTCTGAATGCCAGTCTTCCGTTCTTCATTAAACAAAAATGGCTGGATTGCAGGAATTTTTCCCCCTTTCTCTCACATACATATGCACACAGACACATTGACGTTTGCTTTCATGAGCATAGATAGCCGCGCACAACCATTTTCATTCCCACCTATGCACCTACCCATGACACCCAGAGCACAGGGCATACCTTTGTCATGATTGAGTCATGTGTGAAGTTATCTACTACACACGCGACGAATAAGGGAATTCCATCACACACTTGGGCTTTTTTGTTCCTTAAAAAAATGCAGCAACAAGTGGCAGAATCAATGGTGTACAGTTATTCAGCAATGTAATTCATTTCACTGGCTTTGGCTTTTAGCCAGAACCGCCATCTGTCTCTAGCTCTCCCTCTCCCCCCTCTCTCTCTTTCTCTCTCTCTCTCTCCCTCTCTCTATTTCGCTTCAATTTGTCCTACATTTCGTAATGTTACTTGCTGCCTGCCATCCTTATCCTATGCCAGAGGTACAAACACCAGTCTCACCCCCATTCCAGCGTGGAGTTCTCTGAGTTCGGTGGCACTTGGGAGAGTCCACGTTCAATGCCATGGGAAGAAAAGGGTAAGCAGAAGGATTAATGCAAACAAAAAAAATTTTATAATGTTCTGCTATCCAACTGCTCCTGCTTCAGCCTTTTATCCAAAGCCTCGAGATGAATTTGGCTCCTCCAGGAAATGGTCCTGCTTCGTTACAATATCTTCGTTTTTCTTTATCAGATGCTGGCACTCCACGCCAGTGCACGGCTCCATGGAATGCCTGCTGTTGGACATTACAGAGCTCTGCCACCAAGCAACCTCCTGCATTGGAAATCGGGGGACTCCTTCAGGATCTTATGCGTGCTTGCTGTTTGAAGCTGCAGAAAAGTGAATAATCAATTAAGTATTGATTTCTTGTAAGATTTGGTAAATTTCAAAGGCAAGACAAAGAGGATGGCTTAAGGAAATACTGCAGGGACTTGGCGTAAATTAGACAACTAACGGAAGCGCAGAATAAAATAACACCTCAACTGAAGATTTCCTTGGAAGAATTAGCACTAGCTATTGGAAGACAATGGTGGATTTAATCAAAACAGCAGGCATGCAAGAATTTTTTTACCCGTGAACCAGAAAAAGGAGCTAATTATAAACTACCTTTTTAATGGAGCTAATTTGAATGAATGGATGCAAATGTGCTTTATTTATGGATGAAGAAGCAAGCTTTACTGCATGGTCTTGGAATCATCGTATCTGCTAAGCTTTGCAGCTCCTGTTACCTTCAGTACATTTTTCCTTTCCGGAGAAGGTATTTATTTATATGTAAACAACAGCTAACCATGCAAAAGAGTCATCGGAACAATATCCTATGGTATATGAGATATATAATCATCATTTGCAGCCTCTCGGGATTTCCCCTAACTTGGGGGTTTGCAACCTTTGCGTGCATTGGGCGATGGTAAAACAATAAATGAATGATGCTAAACTGTGGCGATTTTTCAATGTGTAGTTTATTAATTTTAGCTTTCTTAACATGTTGATCCTGGATTGTTTGGCAATAAATCTATAATGAAAGGAAGGGGAGGTTGGGTGGGGTGTTTTATGCCTTTGCAGTCGTCTTCGGGATTGGAATGTGGGGTCCCACAACAGCCTCTGAGCTCTGTAATTATAAAAGAATGGTAAAAATTTTTGACAATTTGAAGAATTGGTTTTCTAATGGGAACAATATGTTATAATCAGTAAAAGGAGAATGTTATATTTTCTCTCTGGATAGAATGTTCTTGAGTGGTTAACTCCTGTGTTGCTGAGGAGAAGTAAATATCTTTTAATAGCAATAAGGAGAGATTGTCATGGCAATGCTTTGTCCCTTTGCATCCTCACATTACCAGCTGAAGTGCATTTTAAACATTCCCTTCCATTTCTATTATTTTCCTTCCTATTTTTCTTCTTTTCATCATTTCTGTCTTGCAATCTACGTTCCCTGAGCAACCATAGGAACCAAGTTACATTAAGCTTCAACACAAAGACCTTGTAAGAATAATGAATCCTCATTTGCATCGACATTTGTATTCAGATTTCCCAGGCTATAAACTTGGCAGATCAAGCGGAATATTAAGTAGAGGCTTCGTGGTAAATTGTGGCTCTTGAAATTGCTAAGTACTACTCCTCCCTTTTTTTTTCTATCCCTGATGGCAGGTGAAATCTCCTGACTACTTGCTCCTTAAAAAGTGTATTGGCTCCTTCATCTTTCAGTGTGTGATGTCAGTTTGTAGCCAATGTAGTAGCAGGTATGATAGCTGAAGGTACAAAGTGACACATGACTTGAACATTAACTCAAGAGGTTACAGTTCAGGAAGAGGACTCTTTAAGCGGTTGAAGTCTTGGGAAATTTATTCGTCACAAGGATTGGTTGGGTTAACGGGCACATTCAAATACATTAAGCTCATAAAAGTTTATCCTCAGTTTAGAAGCTTCTGTACATGTGGAAGGAACAAGGTAGCTCTTTTCTTCCAAAAGAATTCCAATATTTTCTTCTGAGTCACTTCTACTCAGCTATTCCTGCTCATTCTTGAAATAGTTTAAATTCCTTATTTTAGTAGGTCATTATGGATAGATTATTTATCCTTGATTTTGCTAGATTCTGAAATGGTAAACTACAAGTAATTTGGTTACTTGAAGGAAACTTATGAGTTCAGAAATATGACCTAGGAGGTCATATCTACAACATAGCAAGGAATGGAGTAAAAAAAATGTAGAACTTAATTTCCATGCTTAGTTCACTCTATGTGATGCCAAACAAATGCATAATTGGAAACATTTGTGTATGACTTAATGTTTCATGTCTCAGAATCTTGTAAACAGAGCCTAAATATAGGACCTGTTAAAAACCTGTCTCTTCTGTTATGTTTCCCCTCAAAGAACACATCACTAGTGGTGAAAACAATAAAATATACTAGAGCAGTCTTACAATAGATATATAATAGAAATTTTATCAGTAGCTTTCCTATTTAATTCTATTTTAAAACAAATAGAGCAAATAATTAAGGCAGTTTTTGTGGTTCATAATAAGGAATGAAGAGCTTGTGACTACTCTTGAATAACTTTTTGTTTAGGGATAAGAAAGGTTAAATCATATGTAAAGAATATGGGAGAGTGCATTTGTGAAAGATGCTACATATTTATTTTTGTTTTGTTTTGTTTGTTTTGGAAAATGGGTACCAGCGAGCACTTAGATTGAAAGATCACATTTCATAAGCTTGTATAAACTTGTCTTGTGTGTATTAGTATGTTGCATTATTATTCACAATCTAGTGTATTTTAAAGTTGGTTTTAGATATTCTTCACAGTAATAAGGTTTTAGAATCTGAAAAGAAAACATAACACATAAATTTTGGAGACAATATATATTTATATACCACAATCTAGTAATCAGTTTAGGAGTAATTACAACTATTATGGAATAAAAATATTATTGCCATGAATTGGCAGATTTTTCTTTCCATACTTAGCCATATATGCAAAAAATGAAAATATGGTGACAATCATGAAGTTTCCTTGATCTACAGTCATTAGGATTTCCTCTAGACAATATTTAAATGAACTTGTCCAGGAACTTTAATAAGAGCAGCATAAAATGAAGACTAATCATTAATTTTATAATGCAATTCAAGCAAAGGTGAGAGGTTAATATATTACTTTGAAATAATGTTGTTTGTACAAGTCAAGCAAAGACATCAGTGCATCTTTTTACAACATGAATCTGAAATTTTCTTTACTAGACTTGAAATTTGGCATTTTTACTAATGTGAAATATTAACTCCTGTTTTATAGAAAAGTGGGAATGTACTATCATAATCAAAGAATATGTTTTGATTGTGTAGTACACCAGAATGTAGACTGGTAAAGATTTATATTTACACATTTCCTCCACACTGTCCATCAATTTGGACCTGTCTTCTCTAATAAATGCTAATGATTTGGTTGATTACACTTGTGCATGTAGTAACCATCAGGTTTGGGAATCAACCACTGATGAACCTCTATCAAAAAGAGAGATTATAGCATTAGCTCATTTGCTTTCTGAACAGCAGGAGTGAGAATTCTTTTCAAAATGACATTGCTGTTTTGTTTTGTTTTTTTAAATTCCATGCAGAAAAGCACTGATGCTTTCTCCTCAGTGCCTAATAGGTAAAGCTCATATTTATTAGATATGCTCACTTCAGATGAAGGAACATCAAAGCTAAAACTAAAAGCAACTTAAGATTATTAAGTTGAAATATGTTACTCTTGTTTGAGGAAGCAAACAAAAAATATTACAATAGCATAAGATCAATAAGGTTTTTGGCTAAATGAACAAAGCCCAAAGGAAAGGTTGGGCATACTAAAGTAATCATTGTCATGTGTAAATTATAACAGAAAATCCTGGGTTTGTTGTACTGAGAAAATTGCCCAGTCAACATATCTCACCTGTTACTTTTTAGGGGTGTTGGTGACTGATAGCTTCACCACATTCAGAATATACTTACTTAAAGCACATGTGTATTTGTGCCTGGACCCTTCAAATTAGGGTCTTTGGGGGTGTATTGTTACTTAGAAATGAATTGGAAATCAGATTTGAAATAAGTGATATCTGCTGTATGTTACCAAATATAATTGTGTTTTAAAATAATCTTTAAGAACAGTATTTTCCTGCACTGCAGATTGTTCAGTTTAGTAACAACTCAGCCAGGAGGCCATAGAGAAGAACCTAAATTTCCTAGTTCCTAGTCTTTTTTTTTTTTTTTTTTTTTTTTTTTTGCCAGTCTTGGGCTTGAGCTCAGGGTCTGAGCACTGACCTTGGACTTTCTCAAGGCTACCACTTGAGCCTCAGCACCATTTCTGGCTTTTTTTTTTCTATGTATGTGATACCGAGGAATCGAACCTGGGTCTACCTGCATGCTAGGCAAGCACTCAACTACTAGGCCAAACTCCGGCCCTAAAATTCCTAGTCTTATTTCAGAACTATCTCCTTTTCTAATCTGGGCTAAGGATGTTCTTTCCAAATCACTTCAAATGTAAGATCAAACCTCTCTCCTTGTTCTCTCTACAAAGGATCATCTTAATCCACTTAATTTTTTATTTAATAGGATAATCATACACTGGCTTACTCGTTACCTACTGAACATTCTGATACAATTAGGTAAATCTTCATTTCCAGAGTCTGCAGTCAGGTAGATTGAATTTATGGTAGACAGACTTTCTAACTTTTCAATTTGGATTAAACTTCCAAGAGAGTAGGTGAATAAGATCAAAATTATGCTATGGACTTCCTGTTTTACATGGCTTTTAAACATTTACCCACAGTTTCTTCTAAAGGTCTAATGAACTATTTCTTGTTTATACAGGTAACCGTCTGTCAGGCGATTCAACCAGTGGCTCTCCCTTTCATTCTGTTACACCATCAATAAATGATTTTACTACCTTTACTACATTATTCATTGTAATAATATTGTTCCATGCTCTTTTTTTTTTGGCAATCCTAGGCTTGAGCTCAGGGCCTGAGCACTGTCCTTGGACTTTCTCAAGGCTAGAGCTCTATCACTTAAGCCTAAGCACCATTATGGCTTTTTGCTATGTATGTGGTACCAAAGAATCCAACCCAGCTCTTCGTGAATGCTAGGCAAACACTCTACCAGTAGGCCAAACTCCCGGCCCTCCATGCTCTCCTTTAATGTGCAGTTCTTTGTGTGAGTGATGCTTAACAACATCATTTCTTACATTTCAAGGTTAACCTTTTCATGAAGTTTTGCTAATCAAGTGACTATGAAGGGAAACTGTTGCTCTTTTCAAAGAGCAGAAAATGGCCACATTGACTTTATAGTCATGATGTATTTATTCAAATTGTTATAGTGACCATGACATTGCCATGTAGCATAGTCTTGTGCTAAAGCCTACCTTGCAATTCCTGACCATATTTTCATTGAGCTGCTATTTGTGCCACATTCTTTTGTAGAAGCTTCATGGCTGTATTAGTGAACTAAACAAGAGTGCACAACCTTTTAATATAGCAAACAGTCATCAAGAAGAAACTTAAATTTGCAGTTTGGCCTTTGGAAAATTCTTAAAGACATGACCTGGCACTGGTGACTCACAATTATAATTCTAGCTTCTTAGGAGTCTGAGATCTGAGGATCACAGTTAAAAGCCAGCTTGGGGAAATAAAATTCATAAGACTCTTATTTTCTATTAGCCAGAGAACTGTAAGTGGAGCTGTGGGTTAAAGTTGTAGAGCACTAGCCTTGATCAAAATTGCTCAGGGACAGCTCCTTAGGCACTGAGTTCAAGCCCTACAACTGACAAAAAGAAAAAGAAAAACAGATGAATGACTTTCTGGAGTTCAAAGTGGAATTTGAAATGTAGTTTAAATAGGAATATTAATTTAAATAATGCATTGCATAAAAGTAGCATTCCAAGTGATTTCTAAAATAAAAAGACAAGGCAAGCAGCATTGAACAACTGCATAGTGAATTTATCCAATATGGGCTTAATATAAAATGCTGGGATTTGCTGGGCACTGGTGGCTCATACCTGTAATCCTAGCCACTCTCAGGAGGCTGAGATCTGAGGATCATAGTTCCAATGCAAACTGGACAAGAAAGTCCCAGAGACTCTTATCTACAATTAACCACCAGAAAACCGGAAGTGACACTATGACTCAGCGTTGGAGAGCCTTAGACTTGAGCTGAACAACTCTGGGACAGCACCCGGGCCTAGAGTTCAAGTTGGGATTTGTTGTCTCCTCTTACATTGGCCTGAAATGTAATAAATATTAAAATGAGGAAATTCTATATTTTTAAAGGTGTATAAATGGGAAAGAAAAGAAAAACAGTGACATTTGCAGCTAATTTTAAATATTCTTTCATGTGGATCAAATGTCAACAAGTAATATTTTCTTAAGACGGAGATGAATTATAGAATTTGAACTGCTTCAATGACATTGTATTCTTCCTTTTGATAAAATCTAATGTTGATCTAGTTCTCAGGATTGATCTTTGACTCATGCATGATTTTATAACACCATACATTGGTTTATTGAGCAGAACTCCAAATTTTACATATCCCATTATACAGTATTAGAATAATTCTAGTATTGAATACTATCATCATTATCTCATCACAGGACACGTTAGGTATTTGGGAATCTGCTCAATTCATATATTTACCTTTTTAAATACTTTAAGTATATATCTGCCCCCCCAAAAGAATACTTCAGCTGAATTTCAGGACTGCTTTACTTTAAGATATGTATAATAATTGCTTTACTTAAAGATATGCAAAATAATTTGCATTTTATAAGTCAGCTTAAAATTTTATTTCTCATTAAAAATCAGGTAACTAAGAAGAATAAAGAGGGATTAAATCTCCACTATGGAAAGCAGTATGGCAGTTCCTCAAAAGACTAAACATAGAGCTCCCCTATGACCCAGCAATTCCACTACTTGGCATTTACCCAATTGTCCAGAAACAAGGACATACTAAATCCACCAGCACAACAATGTTCATTGCAGCACTATTTACCATAGCAAAGATATGAAACCAACCTAGATGTCCCTCAGTTGATGAGTGGATCAACAAGATGTGGTATTTGTACACAATGGAATTCTATGCTGCTGTCAGAAAGAATGACATTGCCCCATTTGTTAGGAAATGGAAAGACTTAGAAAAGATCATATTAAGTGAAGTAAGCCAGACTCAAAGGAACTTAGGCTCAATGGTTTCCCTCATTTGTCATAATCAGTAGAAATCTTGGGCTCTCCTAACAGAGATTTGCAATAGAGCAAAACCTTGATACAAAAGGCCATATAGTAGGACGCTAAATGAAAGGATCTCTAGGATATAGAAACATAACCCATATAATGAATGATTGTTATTCTTAAGGTACTATGTTATCTCTCATCTCTTTTGCTGTCCCTTGGTTATCTCATATTGTTACAGTATCTCACTTTGTTACCTGATATATCGGATATATTTGTATTTGGTTATTTGAAATTGGATAGGGAACGGGGAAAAGAAGATGAGGGGTTGGGGTGGAGGGGAGGGAAATGGGGACCAAGACATGTGAAAGGGTATCAGTGTATGGGAGTTAATGCACCATCTATCTGGCAAATATCATGTAACCCTTCTATAAATTACAATAAAAATATATGAAAAAATATTTAAAAAGAGGGATTAAATCTGTTTTTTAATCAATTGCTTTGTAAAAGACCAATGTGTATATTTTGTGTATATCTGTACATATATAAAAGGATATCATTTTCACTAAAATAGAGAATACAGTGACTTTTAGTATAGTTTGGCACTATTTGCTTCATGTTCAGAAGATTGCCAAGACTTCAACATCATATGCAAATTTTAGTCCATTAGAAAAAGGTGTTATGAAAATAAATTTTACCTTAAGGACTATCTTAAAGTACCTAGTGTTTCTCAGGATTCTGCTGTTATGCCTTGAGAATTACTATCCTGGAAGGGCCTAAACATTCCTGTTATCTGATCTTCATTGTCACCTATAAAAATGACATTTAAAATTTCAAAATTATTTTGCAGACATGACATTTGTACAAATAAGATTATGTATTTATAGAATGTTTGATACACAGATATACGCAAGATATATATTTCATATAGGTATACACACATGTGTATATGTTCATAGATAGATAGATAGATAGATAGATCCTTTCAAAACCCAATTAACTCTAACCATTACATAAAGGAGATAGATACAGTTACAACTAAAAATTCTCTAACATTATCAGACAAGTAAATGACAGAATCTAAATTTATATCTGGGTTTCTCTGAAGTCTTCACTGTTCTTTTTATCATAACTCTTCAATGCTGCTCTTTTTAACCTTCTCTAATTTAAGAAATGGTGAAGAATTTTTCGTGTGCCACCTGCCTGTTAGAAAATATCCACGTAAGTACTTAAATAATATGATATGTATATGGTTGATCCTATAACATCCAACTGTATTATGGGAATGGACCTCCTATTTATGTCTATTTTATCACAGTCCAAATCTGTACTATAGCTTTGTGCTAGCCCTCTGTATACTTAGTTATCTTTTAACTACCATAGCAGATTTGGTCATTACATTGTACAAAAATGTTCCTCATCTTTTTATGGTCTGCTTCTTCTAACCTTGAAAATGTCTATTCTAAATAATTTTTGTAATCTAACTACATATAGTTCATTTGCAATTTTGCTGACCAAGCAGGACTTTATCATAAAGTTGAAGAAAGTACTGAATTACAAGATATAGGAGTTTAAATTTTATTTCTAAAAGTATGAAGTGCACTTATATAAAACCTTTATGTCAGGACAACTGAAGCTCTGTGTCCTAAGGCCGGTCCTAACAAGCTGGCTATATGAATTAAGAAATATTTAAAATCATCAATTCTTATTTTTGATACCCATTTAATGAAAAGAAAATACTCTATGAGATCTAATTTCCTCCTTTGATTTTAATAATGCATGTTTTGATACAAAATTAAAGTACCACTTCTTTGACACTTCATAATTTCTTAGTTTTTCAGTTTTGTTTTCTTCTAGTCTGACTTCACACTCCATTCTAAAATTTTAAAATCAGATTTATTACCCAAATTTACAAACAAAAATTCTATGATTTTATAAGCTGTTTGAATCTCTGTAAGGAAGAAATTTAATAAAATATGCTTGTGTTCTACTAATAAATTGTCTTATGATATTTGTTATGAAAAATTTGGAATGAACTTTATAGAAACTGATCACTTTTTCTAAAGACTAAGTAAACCAATAGAGATTCTGTTAATAAATCCATAAAAGCAACATTGGTGGATGGAAAGGAAGATAAGCAAGTATTTATATTTGCCTATAACTATTGAAATATAGAAAAGAGGATTTTCTTGAGCTAGAAATAAAATCAGTACTATCTGGCCTGTAAAGAAATTTTTTTATTTCTGCATCGAAGGGCCAGAAAATGATGGAAAAGAGGACCCATTTTTATAGAGAATGCTAATTTGCATAGCTATAAAACTTGTTGTTGGGGCTGGGAGCTTAGCTTAATGGTAGAGTGCTTGCTTAGCATGCATGAAGGCCCAGGTTTTATTCCTTGGTACCACACTCATAGAAGAAAGCTGGAAAAAGTGCTATGGCTCAAGTGGTAAAGTCCTAGCTTGAGAAAGCTCAAGGACAGTGGCTAGGCCCTGAGTTCAAGCCCCAAGAATGGCAATAATAATAATAATAATAGTAAACAACAAAAAATCTTGTTTCTTCATTTATATTCATCCTATACTACTTAATTTAAAAAACAGAAACATCCTATCATCACTGTGATAGTGTGTTTAAATCAGGCTGCGGCATGGGTTTTGCCATTTGCAAACTGCTCAAGTTTGGCAGGTGACATGTCCTTTCTAAATCTCTATGGGAAATATAAATCAGAAGTCGCAGGGCCACTAAAGAATATATAGGCTGTCCGTCCAACACAGTGTGGTCCACTTTGGATAACAGGAAGTGAGAGTACAGGAAAGAGGTGGACACCTAGTAGGAAATCAATTATTTCAATCCTGAAACGAAACCAAAAGCTGCAATCCAAAACAAAAACAGCAACTTGTAGAGTTGCAGTAAGGTGGAGGAGACATGGCTATGGAAAGAACAATATAACCCCATGAGTTTGGAGCAATTATTTGAATTACAAAGGTAAGAAAGTGAATAATGAACTTGCCAGTAATGGCCATCATTAAGAGATTGTTCAACTGAACAAGGTGTATCTATTTTGTAGGAAACTGTAGCAGTGAAAGTGGTACATAGAGCTACAATGTGGCTAGCTGGAAGAATGTCTATGCTATGTTATATGAAAAAAAGCAGGGCTGAGGAAAACGTATATGATATGCTTCAATGTGTGTCAACTTGTACACTCACATATAAGTATTCTTGATTTTTCAGACATATTTTGTAATACAAAATAAGATGTATATGCTTATCAGGAAAATCTTTTACACCTTTTATGCCTTTAAACTAAATTCTGGTGCTGGGAGTCACAACTCAAGTGGCAGAACACTTGCTGGTATGGCTGACTTCCTGAGTTTATGAAAATAAACCAACTAACAACAATAACAACAAAAATCAGGCTCAGTTTCCCATTACTTATCTACAATAGATACTTTTAAAAGTCTATTTTTTTGACATTTTGCCCATCCCACAAATTCATTGAGCCAGAAAATCTTGCTAATAAATCTTGCTAATAAAACTGTCAGATAAAATGCTATATATGTATTTGATGTATCTTTGGAGGTATAAGTTTTTTTTCATGTTTGTATTCTTTTCTTAAATATTTTTTATTTAATAAAAGGGTTACATGATATTTTCCAGATAGAAGGTGCATTAATTCACATACATTGATGCCCTCCCACATGTCTTGGTCCCCATTACCCTCCCCCCCACTCTCCCTCTTGGTTTTCCCCCCTTCCCTGTCCAATTTCAAGTAACCAAATACAAATGTATCCAATATATCAGATAACAAAGTGAGATATTGTGACAATATGAGAGGTATAAGTTTTTAAGACACTACAGAATATCTATCTGAAGCATTAAGGTGTTTCTAGACAGTCAATTTCATATGACTAGGTAAAATATCTTGCTGTTTTAATTGAAATTTTAAATAATATTTTAGAGTTAGAGAAATTACAAGAAATTATTTTCACATGTTTAAAGTACTCTGTCTACAATATATTTGATAAAATTTATATTCCAAGCCTTTCTCTTTTTGCTACTGTGTTACAACAAATTAGTCTTATCTACCATTCGGCAAACATACCTTCTTCTTGAATACTCATGACTCTTCCTTCCTTCCTACCCTTGTTTATGCTATTCACAGACCTGAAAAGTCCTCAAGAGGCCTTTCTAACTGCATCAATTGAAAGGTTCTTTTCATTCTCTGAGCTCATTTGCATAGCACTTGTTTTACAATGTCTTCCATTATTGTAATGTGTGTACATGTCAATGTCCCTAATAGATAAATTGAAGTACCAGGGAAGCAGGAAGCAGCCACTTCATCCACATCTTCAGAGTTAATCACTAGATGTGTTCTAGCAGCCTGGCTTGAATCTCCACAGACAATATCCCCAGTGGTGTCCAGTAGATGCTTAGTCCTTTGAGAAATTGGACTCTAGCCAGTTTAAAATTTCATAAATACCTCAAGTCAAATAATCTCCATTTATAATTAAAATATTTCTAAGTTGATCTTGAGACATATTATTTCCAGACTATAGGAAAACAGTTAAATCCCATGCATTCATTTAAAATTTATATTTATTTTATTTGTCATCTGTGCATTGCTTCTACATCCTCTCACATCTTTAGGTGTTCTATAACTCTGTATTAGGTTATATATTAAAGCATATATGTATATATATGTATACTTTATATTATAGTAAATAGCATATTTAAATAGTAGCAAAAATTTTCTGTTTATATTATAGTGTATATAATATATATAGTATACATAGATTATATATAAGTATAGTATATATAGTAATATGAATATATGAATGTACAGTACATACAAGTAGTATGTATGTACATATATAGTATATAATTTGCCTAGTATATTCATCATAAAATATATACTTAGTATGCATGTATATATGCGATATATTGTATTATAATTGTGACATAATTTAAAACTGTATAGGGTAGTACTATACATATATTACTACAAATACAGTACTGTAGTGAATGTTTCTGCAGTATATATAGTATTTGCATTTGTATATTCATTATATATTGTTAGAATTATATGCATGAGTCAATGGCACCTGATTCAGAATTTTTAATATGTTGAAAATATTGCTATATACTTGGTACACAGTATGTATGCATGTATATATGTATGTATGTGTGTATATGTATATATGTATATGTGGTATATACTATGTATATCTTTCTCTCTCTACACATACACATATACACACAAACACACACACACATACACACACATTATTGATGGCTTTCTGATAAAGTTTTCACAGCTCCATAGTTGGATGGAATAATTCACACATTGTAAGGAGTTACATAAAATTTTGCTCATTTACTTGTACTTGAACATAGGCTCATGACTCTCACTGCTTTTGCTGGAGACTGTGACATCTTGAGTCACATCTTTAGTTCTAGCTTTGTTCTGGTTAATTGGAGATAGAATCGTGAGGATTGTCTGGTTCACCTGATATCAAACCTAAGGTCTCAGCCTTCTGAATTCTTAATTTGTAGATAATTAGCATGAGCTACTGACAACTGGATATATATGTATGTATGTATGTATGTATGTATGTATGTACGTACGCGGGTATGTATATGTGTATGCATGTATATATGTATAATCTTACATGCAAGGTAGAATGAAAAAGACAATTGATTTCTATCAGGTCTGTGATGTGCAAGCTGTCCCAAGATATCATGTAGAATTCTTTGTCTTCTAGAGCTAACTTTAGATAATTCCTTCAAAGGTTTTCCAAAATGCTTCTTTAGATAATACCCTCAAGCATTTTCCAAAATACCTGTTTAAATAATTCCTTCAAGCACTCTCCAAAATTGTTTTAAGAAGGAAGGAAAGGAGGAAGGGAGGGGATGAGGGAGGGAGGGAAGAAACAGAAAATTTACTGTCAAAAATCAAATATCTTAGAATAAAATTTAAGCACAGAAACTTTCATAATAAGGGTTTTTAAGATTACCTATTGTTAACAAAGATCTTGTTAAAAATAAGAGCAATAATAGTACATCAATAATGATTGAGTATAAATTTAGTAGGTGTGCGAAAAAATTAAAGTAAGAATCAAAATATGAAATATTTAAAGAAATAAAAACCAGAAATTAGAGAAATAAAAATTCTCAGACGATCAGGGCCGGGAGTTTGGCTGACTGGTAGAGTGCTTGCCTAGCATGGACGAAGACCCGGGTTCGATTCCTTGGTACCACATACTTAGAAAAAACCAGAAGTGGTGCTGAGGCTCAAGTGGTAGAGTTCTAGCCTTGAGAAAAATCCAGTCCCCAGGACTGGAGAAAAAAAATTCTCAGACAAGAAGCATAACAATGTAAATATTGGATAAATGAAAACAAATCCAACCCAGATAGATATATGTAGTAAAACTGATGATTAACAAATACCAGAAAGTTAAAATTCAGCCAGTATGAGGAGAGAGAATCAATAAAAAATGACACATACCTCAGATCTTTATCAGCAGTAACAAGTAATATAAGAAATAAAAATCCACACTGTCAAGAACAAATGAATGTCAAAAGAAACATCCATAGCTAGATAAAAATACCATTCAAACCTAAAACCATTTTCACACAGAGATCTGATTTTCTATAGGTCATCAGTGAAAAACTGCCAATTAATTTAACATGAGAATTAGGATACATGAAAGAATATTGGAGGGAATCTAAAATAGTCTAACTAATAAAATTGCATTTTTTCTTAATTTAGAGCTAAAATAATATAACAATGACATGAATCAGTTGGAATCATATCAATTGAGCTGTAACATCGGAATCAGTTATTGATGTTAACTACACAATCTTTATATTAATGAGTGTAATTTGTTTTTCCTTGCTATGTCTTCAACCTCAAGGATGTAGTACATGCTCAATAAATATTTCCTGACTGAATCACAGAAATAAAGCTTCATAGTGATGAAGTAATTGAGTCTGATGTCCAGTATCTCTGACTGGGTTCTTCAGACTCTGAAAATACTATGTATTCTGTCACGGATCATCTAATTTGAATCAATTCACTTGGTGCCTGGCAGCCATATTTCTAAAAAGAAGAAATATGCATTGAAGTACACCACTTGACTCCACCTTAATGTGAGCTTACTGCATCTCCACCATCAGCTGACAAGCTTCAATCATCTGCCGCACTAATGACGAGGTATTACTGTACATAGTTAGATGCTCCAGAGCAAGCTATGCTTTCTGCATGGCAAGAATCTCTCAAGTGTAGACTGTCTGGACTTGAAAGCCTGCAATGTGTGTGATACACTTTTTATAAGTGTCTATATGATTTTAGTTTAGCCCCACTGAAATACCTTTTTTAAAACAACAGATTTTGGGGGCCATGACTTTTTCAGGCATGTTTGAATTTGCAAAGGTGATTCAGCCTTAAGAAGCTTAATATTTATTGCCATTCTGAGTTTTTTTGGCAATGAGCTATCTTATCTGAATATTCTCACAAGCTGCTTTCTTTCTTACTTTTCAAGAATATGGAGACTTATCAAATATATTACCCAGTTTCAAACTTTGTCAGATCTTTGAGAGAATGATCACACATGTGGGTTTTACATGTATTCTAATATAATCTAAACTGTATTATTATTATCTCTAGTTGTTTATCAGTCATTCCACACCCTTGTGATATCTGCATCACATATTCTGACTGTCTTTAAACATATATATGTTCTTTTTATCATAAAGATATTGTATAGAGGAGTTACCATTATATAAGTTAGGCAATTAGATAATTTCTCTTTTTTAAATTTTTTTGCCAGTCCTGGGACTTAAATCCAGGGCCTGAGCATTGTCCTTGGGCTTTCTCAAGGCTAGAGCTCTACCACTTGAGCCACAGAACTATTTCTCGCTTTTTTTCTGTGTATGTGGTACCAAGGAATCAAACCCAGGTCTTCATGCATGCTAGGCAGGCACTCTACCACTAAGCCAAACTCCCGGCCCAATGAGTACATTTCTTTTTGAATCATGTCTCCCCTTTCTTTGCTCTCTTTCAGACTTTCCTTTTTATTCCCATTCAAAAGATGTACATTCATTTTTCCCATAGTATTTACTGAGTAGTAATGCTGTACTTACCTTTTGTTCCATCTTTTCTGATGACAAACTAACAAGACAAAACAACAGAAAATAACAAAAACAATATCAACAGCAAAAAATCTTGTTTCCTTTTCCTGGAGTTCATTTCTTAAGAGATTATTTTATGTGATCATATGTAGATGGTTATTGAGCCTTTGTGATGCACTCCTATGAATATCCTCCTTTGGCCTCATTGTGTGAATGTCTAGAGGCTTGTATAATTTATTATGTCCCGGTCTATTTTTTAACCATCCAGTGTGATTACTTATAGATTTACAGGTTCAGTTTAGTTACCACAAATGAAAGAAAACATGCAACCTGTTTCCTTGTATATAACTTACTTTGCATAATATAATTTTTTCTAAGTCTTTCCATTTCCTCATGAATGGTACATTCTTTCTGATGGATAAGTAGAATATATATATATATATACATATATATATTACTTTCTTGATCCATTCATCCAATAAGAGACCTCTGGGCATCCTGGCTCTGGTAAACAGCGCTGCAATGATGCTCATCACTTTAATGTAGCCTTGTTTGTGCTTTATTGCACAAATGTCCAGGAGTGGAATTGCTGGATCACAAAGAAGCTCTGTTTCGTCTTTTGATAGTCATCCATACTGCTTTCCAGAGTGGTTGAACAAATTTACATTCCCACCAACAATGAAGTAGCATTCCCTTTGAGCCCCATCGCCACCAGCATGTGTTATTGCTACTCCTCTTGGTAATGGCAATTTTAAATGTGCACATAAAGAAATGCAAGGCCGGGCATGGTGGCTCACATCTGTAATCCTAACTACTCTGGAGGCTGAGATCTGAGGATCACTGTTCAAAGCCAACCAGGGCACTAAAGAATTGGTTATCTCCAACTAACCTCTAGAAAACAGGAAGTGGAGCTGAGTCTCAAGGGTAGGATGGGAGCCTTGAGCTGAAGAGCTCAGCTACAACGCCCAAGCCTAGGGGTAGGGTGGTAGCCTTGAGCTGAAGAGCTCAGGAACAGTGCCCAGACCAGAGTTCAACCCCATGTCTCACAAAGAAAAGGAAAAAGAAAGAAAGAAAAAAATGGAAGGAAGGAAAAAAAGAAAGGAAAGAAAGAAAGAAAGAAAGAAAGAAAGAAAGAAAGAAAGAAAGAAAGAAAGAAAGAAAAGTACAGCAAAAAGTTCGGTATCTTTCATTTTAAACTTTTTTTATTTTGTTCACTCAGACTCTGATGCTGCCATCTTATGAACATAAGTTGGTCATTGGACCTTTTCCTATTTGTTGCTGTTGTTATTCCCTTTAGCCCTTGCTTTTTCTATATTCTTCCTGTCAAGTTACCATCATACCTTTCATGGTTGCTCTGCATGAGTTCTGTGATGGCTTATTTCAATCATTTTTATGTCTGTGAAATATGGACTAAACAACATACACTATACAAAGTAGAAAAAGAAAATGTCAGTAAATATATAGCTAAATATACAGTACTTTAAAGAATTTTTTTCTCTCATTAAGAATTCACATCTTAGCCTGATACCAGTTGCTCATGCTTGTAATCCTAGTTATTCAGGTGACTGAGATCTGAGGATCACAATTTGAAACCAGTGGGGGAAGGAAGGTCCAAGAGACTCATCCCCAATTAGCCACCAGAAAACCAGAAGTGGCACTATGGCTCAAGTGATGGAGCACTGGCCTTGAGCTGAAGAGCTTAGGGACAATGCCCAGGTCAGAGTTCAAGCCCCACGACTGAGAAAAAATAAAAAATAAAAAATAAAATCCTCATCTTAATATTTTAATGAGCTACAAATCTTAATGGTATGAATCTCAGTACATGTATGGAAAATGTACTATTATTACTGTCTCTCATTTTCCAAAGTAAAAGTAATCTTAACTTCATTGCACGTCTTGATATGGATCATTCATGTTCATCCTTATCAGAAGGAAACTTAGTATACAATATATTGTAACAAAACACAGAAACCAGTTGAAAGTCCCATGGACAAAACATTCTCAAAAATATTTGTAAATTGTGATTTCATTAAATATTTTTTCTTCAGTTCATTCAACTTTTAATTTTTTTAATACCATATTCATAAGATACCAATCTTAGCTTTAATACTTGATTTAATATTTAATAAAGACTGAATTAGTTCAAGAAAATCACTGGAAGCCTAGTTTTGTTTCTTTTCTATTTTTGCCTCTTTTCTTTTAGTATCATCTTTCTTTCATATACTTTATTAAAGTACCAAAAGTTGTTTTGACATTTTTATAGTTATGTTTCTCTTTGGTATATTACTGGAGCCACAAGGATTGAAATACTGTGAGTAAAACCTCTTATACTATTTCTCATATGACAAAGACAAAAACATTGCTCGAAATGTTTTAGTCAATTTATACATATTTTTAATGTAAGAGGTCAATTGTTTTTATTATACATTATACCCTATCACAAGTGCTGCTAGATGTCTAGCACACAATTACATGCAAGAATTATATACATTTTCAAAGAAGTTCAGAAAGCATGACAAAACAACTGAAATTCACGAAATTTGCAGTTGCTAAGGACATCTGTGTTCACTGACCTCTCTAAGGCTGTTTTAGTATGTGTACATATGAGCACATCAGTGCTAAGGTTATTTATGAAAACCTTTGCTTCCTAAGGTCAAGATAATCTAACAGTGGAATATTTTTACAAACATAAATTATCCAGAATTCATAAACTATGAAAACTGGGTGCTTTTGTTCTGCTGTTTCTGAGTCTGATTCATAATAAATAATCTATTGGTCTTCCCTCGTGCCTCTTGTATCTTCTTAAATAGACACTCTGGGAATCGGAAAATGGGGAATTCCTTGCAAATGTCAGAACACTTAAATTTAAACCTATAGCTACAAATTATAAATAAAATGATATAAATATGAAAACTATATTCTGTAAAAATATTTATATATGGCAGGCAAAGCTAATAATGGTCTTGGAATTATAAGGGATCATAAGTATTTTCAAATTTGTTTTATTATGAAAGGTAGGACCTATTTTTCAATTCGTTTTCTTCTTTATCAAAGTTCAAGAAGTAATGTACCCACTAACTGATGAACATAGCTGTAACCCCTCTATACATTACCTTGACAATAAAATACATTTTTTAAAAGAAGCAAAATAACCTGTGTTTCATAATCACATGAAAAATTTCTGAGCAAATGGGATATCATCACACGTACCCACTCATACACCTCTGAAAATATAAAGTTGTTCCTCGATGGGTACTCAGGAAATATGTAGGGGCTAGGCTCTATAAATTATTTCAAATTATCTTTTGATTCTTCCTCCTAATCTACCATTTTTAAAGAAGAATATATATATATATATATATAGTTGCATGTTTTTCCTCAACCACATGATAGATATCTAAAATAATGAACTCAAAGCAGATGGTAACTGAAAATTGTCTGAAGAAATTCAGTTACTATGCATACAATGAAAGAGTAAAACGGATTCTGTTATCCTGAAATGCTGCTCAAGCAATCTTTTGGCCACAGTGTTTTGGAACCAAGAAAATACATGCATATTTTTCCTTCCTCTGCCATAGTTTTCACTTAAGCTGTGGCTTAAGTGGTAGAGCACTAGCCTTGAGCATGAAAGCTTGGGGACGGCTGATCTCTGGTGGCTCATGCCTATAATCCTAGCTTCTCAGGAAGCTGAGATCTAAGGATTGTTGATCAAAGCCAGTCCAAACAGAAAGGTGCATGAGACTCCTATCTCTAATAAACTACTCAGGAAAAAGTAGAAAGTGGTGTTGTGGCTCAAGGTAAAGCAGTAGCTTTGAGTAAAAGCTCAGAAACAGCATCTTTGGCCTTAAGTTCCAGTTCCAGGACTGGCACACATATGAAGATAAAGAAGAAAGAAAAAATGAAATAAAGAAAGAGAAGGAAGGAAGAAAGGAAGGAAGGGAGTGAGGGAGGGAGGGAAGAAAGAACAAGGAAAAGGAGAAAAAATGAAAACAGAGAGAAAGAAAGCGAGTAAGAGAAAAAGAAAGGAAAGGTTTGGGGACAATGCCCAATCCCCAGTACTGGCAATAAATAAATAAATAAAGAAACAACAAATAACATTATAGAAAATGCACTGATAGCTCTCCATATCTATCTTTACATCTTTGACCCCAACTTCAGATTGACTTAGATAAAAATAGACTATATAGATTTTACTCATGACATACTACTAGTCCTAAGTAAATGTATTCTGTCTCTTTCAATGAGTAATTTAATCCCTAATTTTCTCTCTTTTTCCTTTATTTCCTAAAAGTCTGTTTTAGAAGAGAGAATGGCACATGATAGAAGTACAAACTGAAAAGCCCAACTAGTTTGTCTTTGCACAGAGCATCTATCTAAATAGCTTAATGTCCTGAGTGCCAATCCCCCCCACTCTAACAAAATAAACAAATGAAATCCACCTTCTCAACAACATTACTTTGACTTGGTGCCTCCTATAGCTTGATCAGCTTATAGTATAAAAGGAGCATCAAACTCCTTGATCAATCCATGCTGACACAGGGACTGCGGGAAGTGAACAGTAAAGCTTTATCTATGGGAGAAAAGAATGCCCACCTCTGTAATGCTTGGTCTCCAAACGATGGCTGTCATTCAGATGTAATGATGACATTACCTGGAAACTCAGTTTCTGATGTTTTAGGCAATGCCAAACATTGACTTTCTTAAGGAAAATCAGGGTTTTTATAAGGAAAATCTCAGGGTTTTAAAGGTTTGAGTGAGAATGGCTTCTAGCCTTCCATATTGGTGACTATGATGTAATCTTTGAACAAACTCATTGCCTAATATCTTCATCTTTGGACATTGAAGAGCATTAAGAGCAATTATAGTCTTGTGGTGATAGAAGCAGTGATATATCCTGTCATTTACAGTGTATTTTCATGTTTATTCATTTAGTTGTTAGAATCTCTGGCAAAGGTCATTCCTGCTAGGTAAGTATAGAAGTTTCATTGAGATTCTGAATTCAATTCTTTACTCCAAATTTTGGGCTTCTTTCTGTCAATGCACATAAAGCAATCCACTAGAAAAAAAATCTGAGTATCAAATTACAAGTAAAGGAACAACCCAAAAGAGCCACAAATGTGTCAATCAATAGAACAGTTAATTCTGAGTTCTCCATATTCTTATCAGGATTTTTCCTTTTCTGGGCTCACAATTGATTCTTCTGTTTCTTGGCTCCTTTTCTTCTGGCAATCTGGATGGAAGACCTCACAAATAGCAACATTGGGAAAGATGTGGTGGGGAGGGCTGACGGTGGGAAGACAAGGCCGGGACAAATGACTCATAAATTTCAGAAGAAGGGCAATACATCCATAATCCCAGAACTAGGGAGATTAGAGCAGAATTATCTTGAGTTAGTGGCTAGCCTGAGCCTGAGTTAAATATCAAAATCCTATCAAATAAATGGTAGATGAAAGAGAGAGAGAGAGAGGTGATTAAGTAAAAACTCATAAATTTGCTTGATTCTTCCTTACAGGAAAGTGCACAAAGTCCACAAAGGCCAGTATAATATAAGGGCATGATTTCTGACAATGTGGCAGGTCTGAGTCTCAGTCCTGAGCTTTCTAACCTTCCACAGTGGTTTCCTCCGCCTGTGGCCAAGAGCCAGAGGCTTTCTTCTTCGAAGAGGGAAACTGAAAGAAGGAGGACTTGACCACAGTACCCATCGGTGACTCCAGGATGGAGGCACAATTTTCTGCAACGCTTCCCAGACTTTTAGATTTCATGGAACAGCACATTTTAAATAAATATATAAGTTCCATCATTGACTTGCCAACATCTTAAATTTGCCAAGAAAAGACATTTCAAAATAAACAAAAGTGAAACAAGTATAAATGACTTTCATCACCATTTCACACACAAAAAAGGCACTATCATACTAGAGTTTAGAAAACTCTCCTTGTGTAATAAAGTCTGCTTTATGAAAAAAAAAATCACCTTATTGTGCCTTTACCCTCTCTTAGTTAACAGTGAATACATACTTCCTCATGGGCTAGCCTTGGGCTGCTGGCCAATATTTCAGCAAGTTCAGATTGTAGGATAATCCTGAATAAGTCCTGTCGTAGAACAAGACTTCCGTCTCCATCAAAGGCTGCATAGTGTGGACAAGTAATTCCCCCACTCTGGATCTCTGACTGGCTCCTTTTCAAAATGAGATCTCTGGCTAGCCTTGTAATTCCAGTATTCTGAGAAAGTATTAAATGTATGATTGTGGCCAGCACCGCAGACGCAGCTAAGATGAAGGCCAGGGCCTTCCACGTCTTGACCTCTCAAGACTGGAGAGAATGCTAACAGATGAGGAATGATAGCTGCTGGACCTGACATTGAATGCCTCATATTAGTCCACCAGTAGCTTTTAAATCACTTTTCATGAAAAATAAATATCAGGCTGAGCTGAGCAGTTCTTAAATTCTCAATTACCCTATTTTTTTAGAGGGGGGGATAACTATTTTAACCTGATGCTTCATTGTTGCTTAATATAGTATCAGCAAGGGGAGAGGAAAAGACCGAAGGAAAGAGTAGAGGCTTAGGTGAGGAGGAGAAATGAAGCATGAATCATATAACATGATCCCAGTTTCAAACAAATGGTGTTTCTAGGTGCCAGTGGCTCATGGTATTATCATACATACTTAGGAGATTCAGATGTGGGGACTGCAGTTCAAAGCCAGCCACGCAAGATTCAAAAGCCAGTAGGGAAGTTGTGACTCCAGTGGTTGAATGCTGGCTTTGAACAAAAGAAACAATTCAGGAACAATGCCCACACCTGGAGTTTAAGCCCAGCCCAAGGATCTGCAACTGCTGCAACTGACACAGTCCCTAATGTGTCCCTATTGAAACCTGCAAGCCTTATTTGCCAATAAATAAAACCTGAAAGCAAAGGGAAGGAGCAGAACTTCAAGGTGAATTCATTTTTGTCCTGTGTGTGTTGCAGACTGCAGTCTGTAAATGAATGCATTCTGTTAAACCTTGATGAAGTCTTTAAAAGTTAAGTCTGAATCTTGGAATCAAATATGTTCTAAAAATTGAGAGAAGAAAACCTCAGGAAAACTGGAAACTACAAGGTTAACTGAGATTTTTTTACTTCCCTTAGCTTGTTTTAGTCACACCCATAATATAATTATAATTGAACATTTGCATTTAATTATATGATATTGAGAAATATTCTGAATTTTATTGCAAAACTGAACTAAACAGCTTTATTGCCAATAGAATTTGTACTTCTCTTGAGGAATGAGTTTCAAAAAGGCAATTTTGAATCTTGATTGATTGGAAATGAGACAGAATAAAGATATATATTATCTGGACTAATGTAGATGTATTTTCAGAAAATAAATAAATGATACAAATGAACAAATGTTACGAATTTGCTTAGATGAATAGTAAATTTTTTAATATGCTTTAGGTGTTAGAATCATTGTCTTTGCAAAAAAAATTCTTTAAGAACATTTTTAAGCTTTCACACCAATAAAATAAAGTCTACAGAAGGGTGAGTGTAAGGCTCTCAAGCTTTTTTTTTTTTTTTAAAAGCCACAGTGTTCAGTAGAGCTATATACACCTCCTATATACACCTCCTTTGGTGTTATTCCACTTCCTTTTTCTCTCTGCTAAATTCCAGAGGTGTTAAAAAGAGGATAAGATCCTTCCTTGGGGTGGATTTTGTGGTACCAACCACAGGAATTTCACATGATTTTAGTGCCTAAGTAATTGCTATCATGAAAATTCCTGATTTTTCAAAAATAAATGATGCATAAAAGGCACATAAAAGTTCAGTTAATAAGTCCCAACGCGATCAAGAACATATCTTAACCTAACCAATGGAACTAGTTTTTTGTTTTTTTTTATTTATTCAGTGGAGACCTCTTAACTGCATTGCCTCAGTGCACAGTAAATCTATTCTTTTAGCAGGTTTATTCCTTTATCTGGTAGTCAATTAAGTGGCCTTTCGTGAAATGTAGCAATGACATACATTTGTGGAGGGAGGTAAATTCTTATAACTTGTCTGATTATCTTTAGGTTTTACTATGTATTATTTATGAGTGTTATTTCTTGAGCAGGTTTATGCCTTCATCAAGTAATCATGAACACATTTTCAATATAAATATGAGTCTATAGTAACTGGAAACCACCCTGGCTTTAACAAGGCTCATTCTCACACAAATATCTCATTCAATTTTCGGGGAAATTCTATTTGGGGAATAAAATTTATTCTGTCATTTTCCTTCCTCACTTTCCAAATTGTAATGCATATATTGCAAAGAAAAACAATCATCACCTTTAGATACATTCAAGTAAACCTTTCTAAGTATGGAAATACTATTAGTCTATTTCATACATCAAAGATGACCAAGAGAAAGCTTTGTTAAATTCAATAGCACCTGTGATAAATTTTCAGACTGAGACTACACAGAAAAAACACCAGAAAAAAAAATGTATTAATACCTTTGTGGACTATATGAAAAGAAACAATATTTTAAATGTTTTGGTTATAAAATTTTGCTATTAAAAACTATATTGGTCTCACTGATGACATAATTTTTCTCCATTGCTACAACAGAGAAAAAGTTATCATTCAATTTTCAATGAGTTAATTTTAAAATTAATTTTGCATATGAAGCAACTGAAATACTAAATGGGAGAAAATTTTTGTGATTCTTTAATCCTGTCATTTAACTACCATTTTAAGCAATCATCCCATGTATAATTTAGTATTTTTTTGAATTGTCCTTATTTGGGGAATAAACCAAATAATAGCATATTTAGGTGATGCTGTAATCCAACAAACAATACTATCATCGTCAAAGGTATGCATCAAATACAACATATAGATGAATTAGCTGTTCTTAAATTAAGGAATATTATGAGTCAGTAATGGTATGACATTATTTTTTTATGAGTATAGCTTGGGTTATGATGTGACAAGAGAAAAAATGTAATGTTTCCGAAATGACAGATTTTTAGATTTGTGTTGCCTGAGGTAGTTCAGCTGAACAATAAACTATAATTTGATTGATGGAAAATTGAAGTGGTTCATCTAATCTGTCAGTCTAGCGGTCCACGGCTTTGGTTTTGCATGTATGATGATGTATCACAGTTTTAGAGATAATGTTGTTTGTATTAGACAGGAGATTTTTTTACTCCCACATAAAAGAAGGAAGACTATATTACACAGGAACGATCAAAATGTTCCATGGATTAGCATGGAATCAAATTTTCTGGAGTATAAATTTCAAAGCAGAAATGTAGAAGGCTAGATGATATAAATAAAGCCTCAGAGGAGAGTTATTGGTTAGAAAGGGTAAATTGCATGGAATTCTTAAGTCAAGGGGAAAGGGCAAACTACACCTGAGAAAAGCCATCAGACTGCAGCTCTTCCACTTTATTTTCAAGGAAACATGCTTCAATCAAGAGAAATTTTACATGCACCAATTGTTAAAACTCTTCAAAAACGCATTTTGAAAATATTAAAAGGCTAGAAAATATTGGTAAACGTTTTCAACGCATGTAAATTCAAGTAACCAATTGATCCAAAGAATATGAGGTTTTATTAAATAACTGATACATATTGATGATTTTTCAGACTTAGTCTTGGCAAATTGAGTTTGTCTTATGAGTTAATTTTAGAGTACAGTTTTTAACAGGACCCTTCTAATTTTTCATCTATTTTCAGACAATCAAAGTAACTCTTGTAAATTATCTGTAAAATTCAAATGCTAATAACAAAAAGTATCCAACTAAATGTTTAAAAGACTTTCAGGAATACTCTTTTTTTCATAAATTTTTTATTGTAATTAATAGAAGGGTTACATTATATTCACCAGATAGAGGGTGCATTACTTCACATACATTGATACTCTTTCTCATGTCTTGGTCCCCATTTCCCTCAGCCCCCACCCCACCCCTCATCTCATACAGTGTGACGCTAAATGAAAGGGCTACTCTTTTTATTCAGAATATTCCAGATAGGAGTGTATTGGTAATATTCCAAAGGAAAATTCTAGTATAACAAAGGAAAATTTCATGTATCACTTTTTCCTAATTCAGGAACAAATAATCAAGATAGGAAAACACTTAATAAAGTAATTCTGTCACTCAGGAGAATAAAGTAAAATTAAAAGTTCAGTACTATCCTGGGCGACATTGTGAGACTTTGTTTCAAACAAAAACAACCACAGAAAACAGTGAACAGTGCTATTGAAAGAGAACCACCAGCCAGGCATGGTGGCTCACCCCTGTAATCCTAGCTACTCAGGAGGCTGAGATCTGAGGATCAAGTTTCAAAGCCAGCACAGGCACAAAAGGACCTGAAACTCTTATCTCCAATTAACCTCTAAAAAACAGGAAGTGGGGCTTGGCTCAAGGGCAGCATGATCGCCTTGAGCTGAAGAGCTCTGGGACAACAACCAGCCTGAGTTCAAGCCCCATGACCCACAAAAAAAAAAAAAAGACAGAAAAGGGGACCACCACTAAAATACTGGTAATATAAGATATTGTTTATTAACAGTGTGTTTATCCAAAGTTACAATAGAAGCACTTTAACTCATGAATTAAATATTATGCATTTTTAGTTTTGAAGTATTAAAATTTTATTAATATGTAAGCAGTTAGAGCAGGCAATTTGTTCTTCTGAAGTGAGTGCTCATAATGTCCCAGGAATGCTTTATTGAAATATTTGTTCATATATAAGTTTTTCAGCTTTAATCAAGGACCATAAAATTGTTCATTAATTGCAATTTAGTAACAAATTTATGTACACCTAAAACTAAAATGAAAATATTTACTATATTTAAAAAACTGAAGATGATCAAAGTGGCCAAAAATTACTTATGTTGCATCCTATTGTCACAAATTACAAATAAAACTGATGAAAATTATTCCATTTGAAATATTTTATAATATGCATAGTGTCCCTAGTATGTTACTTTTGAAAAAGAAGAAACAAAATGTTAATTATATTCAAACAAATTATATCATATATTAACATATATATAAATAAGTAAATTTTGCAGAGTTAACATAGCAAAAGAGTCTAAAAATAGTTGGTAGAAACATAAACAAACATTAATATTCTAAAATATTTTTGGATCACTATACACTCCTTTCACAATTGGAAAAGAAGCCATGATCCTCATTACTTTAACTTGAACTCCGACTTATTGTGTAAGGTTCTCCTGGAGTGAGTGGAAATTCATAAACTTTCATGTAGGAGAAACCAAGCCTGGAAGTGGGTTCTACTATTTACTAGTTAGGTTGCTTTGAGTGTGTTACTAGATTTACCTTTCTGGGCTTCAGATTCCTCCACTCTAAAATGAATTTATCAATAAACCTGTATTAAAGATTCTAAGAGGAGACCCTGATTAGCATCAAACTTAAAAAGAAGATTTGAAAGTAATTTCTAGAGCAGGAAGTATAAGGAGTGCTTAGGGACATTGAGGCTGTACCTGTGTAACTCCAAGCAGAAAATGTGGAATGAAAAGGAAAAGGGAAAGCAGAGCCATGCAGTGAATTGATGGTCAGTTTCTTAGGATTGCAGAGTCAATGTTCAAAACACACACAGTTAAAAGAATTCAAGGGAATAAACAAAAGAAAAAGGAAAAAATGGGGGAAAAAAGGCAAACAGTTCAATAAGATACCTCATGCTTCCATTTCTTAGGTTTTATTTCTAGCATCGTTTTAGATGAGCATATGCATATAATTATTGAACCCTTGTGATCCTCTCCTCACTGTGTGAATGTTTAGATGGCAGTTTAATTAATCATGTCCTGGTATAATTATATGTCATTTAATATCCATGAGGCTTTCTTGGAGGTTTACAAGCATTCTAATTATTACAAAAAAGGGAAACTATGTAGCCTATGTTTCTTTGGGTCTGGCTTATTTCACTTAATTTTTTCACATCTTACAAATGGAACAATGTCATTCTTTCTGACAGATGAATAGAATTCCATTCTTGATCTATTCATCCACTGAGGTGCATCTGGGTGGATTCTATGTCTTGACTATGGTAAATAATGCTGCAATGAACATGGTCGTGCTAGTGGCTTTTACTGTAAGCTGGCTTGTGATCAGTAGGACAGATGCTCAGGAATAGGATTGCTGGGGCCTAGGGAAGCTCCATGTTTAGTCTTCTGAGGAACCTCCATACTGCTTTCCAGAGTGATTCAACAAGTTTGCATTCCCAATAGTGTAGGAGCTATCCCCATCACCATCCATATCACCATCACCATCCATTGCTGATTTTTATTTCTGTACTTTTTGTCTCATAAAATATAAAGGTTTATTTGATTTAGGGAGGGGTGAGGGAAGCACCAAAAACAATGGGAAAAAGAGTAGACCAATTCAAAAGTGAAACCCACTAGACACTATATTGGAAATGAGCTATACAACTTTGGGGCAGGGAATTTGGAAGGGGAAAATGAAAGAGGGGTTGACACTGTTCAAAAGGAGATATACTCATCACCTCACTTATATAACTGCATGTAACCCTTCTATAATCACCTTTTCAATAAAATTAAAAAATAATAAGGCTTGATAATAAGGGATTGTCTCCCAATTTAGATATAATTTCTTTCAGACATAATTTTTGTTTATTTTAGTTATTGATATACTCATACTATTTTGGAAAACTTTAGATTATCCTTTTCTTGGATTAATGAAATATAATCAGATCATAGAAATTGAGACAGGCAAAAGGTATTTATTGCATTACCAATAAGGTCACCATCACCATCAACAGGTAAAAGAAAAGATCCCTGAAGATTTAGGACATGACATAAAACTTGCAGCCTCCATAAATATTAGCAATGTAAAAGGCTCTTTTTCATCCTTTAACATTTTGTTTATTTATTGTTAGAACTTGAAATAAAACTTTAAGTAGTAGTCCCCTTAAAATGTTCAACTTTTGCCAGGCATCAGTTGCTCACACCTATAATCCTAGCTGCTCAGGAAGCTTATATCTGAGGATTGTGTTCGAAGCCAGCTCAGCCAAAAAAAAAAAATCCCCATAAGACTCATATCCAATTTGCTCAAAAAGTGATAATGGAGCTTTAGCTCAAAGTGGTAGAGTGCCAGATTTGAGCAAAGGAGTTCATACAAAGCTCCCAGTCCCTGAGTTCAAGACCCATGACCCACAAAAAACAAATAGAAACTTCAACATTTATTGTAAGGAATAAAATGTGTACTTTTGTAACCAGCAAATCACTCTGGAACATTTTTGTTTTAGTTATTTCTTTCTGTCTCATTTTCTGATTTATGTCGTTTCTTTTGTTCAATTTATTATAGTTATAATATTTTATATTATTCCAAATTTTATCCCACCATTCTTCATCTATTTTAGATTTACTACTTAGGTTTGGAACTCAAGGTACCTACCCAAAAGACCCAACTCAGTTTAGCAAGTTTTTAAAACAATATTTTCATGGTACAAGAATAATAAATATCCCATGCATAACGTTAAAATAACAAGATCCATATAGTTTTATTCTCATACTGGCTGCTATTTTTATAGTACATAATTCTATATTGTAAGCAAAAGGTTTAAAAACTATAGCTTGTGATGGGCAAGATAGCTCATGCCTGTAATCCTAGCTACTCAGGAGGCTGAAATGTGAGAATTGTGGTTCAAAGCCATCCCAGGCACAAAAATCTATTAGACTCTTACCTCCAATTAATCACCAGAAAACTGGAAGTTATGCTGTGGCTCAACATGGTAGAGTGGTGCTAGGCTTGCACTTAAGAGGTCAGCTACAGGGCCCAGGTCCAGAGTTCAAGCCAAACCATGACTGACAAAACAAACAAACAAATTATTGCCTCTTTTTAAGATAGAGCTTTAAAACAAACTATAGCCTCTTTTTAAGACAGAGCTTTATTGGAACACAGCCATGACATTTTTTTGGTTTCATTGATGATACTTCCATGTTATAACTGCAGAAATGAGTAGTTGTGACAGAGATAATATGATGCATAAAGCCAAATACATTTATGATATCATAAAATTGGCCCAACTATAGTCTATATAGTAACTGCTGTTTCATTGTATCTTCACAGATAGGCAATAATTTCAACATTATGTTCAATTTCAGCACTATAGGAACTAATACTTTTTATGGCTCCTTAGCATTTCAATGAGTAATCAGAAAAAGTATTAACACTTGGAGAGTTAAAGTTGCTAGGAATGAAAACTGAAAGCAAACTATGTAGCCAAGACTAACCATAGAGCTTTCCTACAAT
The DNA here is from genome assembly GCF_031878675.1 of Megascapheus bottae. Classification (NCBI taxonomy): domain Eukaryota; kingdom Metazoa; phylum Chordata; class Mammalia; order Rodentia; family Geomyidae; genus Megascapheus; species Megascapheus bottae. The sequence continues at coordinate 23,746,280 of NC_143517.1, forward strand.
CCAGCAATCCTGCTACTGGTCATTTGTCCAATAGAACACAAGAAATGCCTCAGTAAAGTGATCAGTATAATCATGTTCATTGCAGCATTGTTTACCATATCCAAGATATGGGATTAACCCAGATGCCCCTCACTGGATGAATGAAATCAAGAAAACATGGTACATACACACAATGGAATTCTACTCATCCATCAAAATGAATGATATTTTGCCATTCATAAGAAATTGGAACTGACTGGGAAAAAAATATATTCAGCAAAGTAAGCCAGACCAAAAGAAACACAGGTTGCATGGTTTCCCTCGTTTGTGGTGACTACAATGTGCTATAAATATACAAGTGAACACACTGGGTGGTTAAACAACAATATCCAGGACACAATAAATTATACCCATCTCTAGTCATTCACACAGTGAAGTCAAAGGAGAATGTGCACAGAAACAGATCACAAAGGTTCAATAGCTATCTACACATTACCATATAAAATAATATCTTATGAAATATACTCTAAGAAAAGGAGATCTTATTTTTTGTTAGTGTTGTGCTGTTTTTGTTGTCTTTTCCCTTTTATTGGAAGGTAAGGGAAGCACAGAAAAGGTGAAACAAAGGGTTAACAAATGCAAGAGGGGAACTCACTATACACTATGTGGAAAATGAGCTATACATCTTTTGGGTGAGAATGGGAGGGAAAAATTGGGAGAGCTTGAGGGAAGGGGAAATATGGTTCAAAACAAAATGTACCCATCTGACTCTTGTAACTGTAACCCCTCTGTATATCAATTCTACAATAACATATATATGATAAAAATGAAAAGTCAATGATTAAACAGATGGTTTGAAACAGAACATCTGTAGCATAATAACACCTATTAAAAAAGAAATACACCTACATCCATACACACACACACACACACACATATATATAGCATAACATTTACACACTTTTATAAAAAAAAGGAGAACAAGAAAGCCAAAGTGACTGACATGTTCTTAAACCCATGTGTAGTAGAAAGTCCAAGAGTCCACCTCACACCTTTCTCTCACCCTCTCAGACAAATTTTTAGCACACCAGAGAAACTCAGGACCTTTACAGGTTAAAACAGAGTTTGCTATCCATTGGGTCTGAGAAATACTTGCCACAAGCCAATCACACATAGTTGACTTAATTCAATTGTCATTCCCTATAGTATCTCTACACTTTTTAAATTATTTATATTTTAATGTATAGAGGGATTACAGTTATATTCACCAGATAGAAGGTACATTACTTCTCACACATTGATACCCCTTCTCATGTTTGTATCCCCATTTCCCTCCCTCCACCCACTTCCAATCATCTAGTTTTCCTCCTTCCCTCTCCCCTTTCAAATAAACAAATAACTATATATACACAATATAACAGGTAACAAAGTCAGATACAGTAACAATATGAGATTAACCAAAGGGCAACAAAAGAGAAGAGAAATAGCATAGTACATTATGAATAACAATCACTCAAGATAAAGCTCATTTTCCATATACTGGAAATCCTTTAATTTAGCCTCATCTCATATGGCCTTGTGTATCTAGGTTTTGAGCTATTATAATCCTCTGCTAGGAGAGTTCTAGGTTTGTACTAATTATTACAAATGAGGAAACCATTGAGCCTATATTTCTTTGGGTCTGGCTTACTTTACTTAATATGATTTTTTCTGTCTTTCCATTTCCTTACAAATGGGGCAATGTTGTTCTTTCTGATGACAGCATAGAACTCCATTGTGTATAAATACCACATATTCTTGATCCAATCATCTACTGAGGGGCACCTGGGTTGGTTCCATATCTTTGCTATGGTAAATAGTGCTGCAATGAACATCATTGTGCTAGTGTGTTTAGTATGTTCTTGTTTCGGGACAATTGGGTAAATGCCAAATAGTGGAATTATAAGATCTAGCACCCCTTTATGCTAAAAGCTCTTTTAACTTTTGCTATTTGTTCCACAATACCCTTATCTCCAAATATCCAGTTTGCTCAAATATATGTAATAATTTAGGAATAAGAAAAATGCTCATTATTGCTTTTTTTTTAACACTGTTTTACCTGTCTATCTGTCTTCACTGGAATTCAACACAATGAGCCAAAACAACTCTGTGTTCTGTCTCTACACCATTACAGATATAAACAGCATGAAAATAGCTTGTCCTCCATGCATAGGATCATATAAAGTACTATTTTACCAAATAAACTGCAAGAAAGGAAAATAAGAGATTTTTTTCTTATCCTTGTTGTTTTTGTTGTCCTTTCCTTTTGTCTTGCTTGTTAATTCATTTGTCTTTGGGAGAGTAAGGAGGGTATAGGAAAGGTCAGACAAAGAGTGAGCAAATATAGTATTAGTACTCACTATACATTACAAGGAAATGAACTTGTGCTAAGGATAGGAGGGAAAAATTGTGAAAGAGCTAGGGAAGGGGTGACATGGTTCATAAAGGAATGTACCTAATGACTGATTTATGTTACTATATCTAAAATAAAAATATATAAACTAAATATATATATGTATATGTTAAATTCTCTGATCACAGTCGAAGAAAGGAAGGAAATGCAGCCCAAGTGAGAGTCGGTCAATAATGTGCCTCTTTCACTCTGCTATTGACAACAGGGTTGTTCCCAGAGAGGAAAAGATGCAGAGAGAATGCAGCCATAATTTTCAATGCAGATCCTGTGGAAAATGTGGAAAGGAAATGGGCTAGGAAAGAAGGGGGAGAACAATGAATGGAGTGACGCTGACCAAGATGCATTGTACTTATAAACTAACATGTTGAATGGTAACCTCTTTGTACACTTACCTTATGATCATTAAATGCATGCCATTGAAAGTATACAAATTAGTAACAGTAGTGGAATTCCAGTGGCTAATCCCTGTAATGCTAGCTCTTCAGGAGGCTGAAATCTGGAGGACAATGATTCAAAGCTAACTCAGGCAAAAATGCTTACTAGGCTTCATATCCATAGCAACTAATAAAATGTGGGATTCTTCGTAGCGTAATAAGAGATGATCTTATTTTTGCATTATAGAATGGAAGCTGTCTAATGCTGTGGGCTGAGGCAGAGTTGTGTGGTAAAGTCCACCTAGCATACACAGGCCCTGTTTATGTCCTCAGCACTGCCAAAAATTAAACTATGTAACCCGTCTATACATTACCTTGACAATAAAAATTAAAACAAAAACTGAACTAAAAAAAACAAAAATAAAAGAATGGAAGCTGTCTATACACATTTGTAATGTGATAGCATTTATGCTAATTTTGCTGTAAATTTCATGAGTATGGGAGAAGCTTGTTCATAATCAAACGTTTTTACCTCGTCAAAGTACAAATACATAATATAGTAAATATTTTCAGTCTTTATCTGAGGCTCCAAATGGAAGAGCACCAGCCTAACAATGCCTGAATTCAAATTTCAATGCTACTAAAAACAAGGGGAAAAAATGGTAATGTTAGTAATTAATCAAAGAATTAATCACTGACCTTACAAATGAAGTGTAAATTGTTTCTCAGGCTTTTATTTGTGACACATCTATTTTTAGCTATAGTTAGCAAAGGGCATTATCTAACCTTACAAGACATTTACTTTAAATCAAAGACTTTGTTAATTTTCCAGGACACTGGGATGGCACGATGGCCCTCAAAATACTTCTCATGTATCCTTAAGAACACAGTACTGGGGCCGGGAGTTTGGCCTAGTGGTTAAAGTGCTTGCCTAGCATGCATGAAGACCCGGGTTCGATTCCTCGGTACCACATACATAGAAAAAAGTCAGAAGTAGTGCTGAGGCTCACGTGGTAGAGCTCTAGCCTTGAGAAAGTCCAAGGACAGTGCTCAGGCCCTGAGCTCAAGCCCAGGACTGGCAAAAAAAAACAAACAAAAAAAACAAGAACACAGTACTGAGGACGAAAAGGTGATACTTGCATGGAGAACAGGAAGTCACATCTTTGAATATTGACTTTATTTCAAGATTTTTAAAAAGATAAAAAAAGAGACAAAGTGCACTTTGGATGTATAGCAGTAAGGAGAAGTAAAATTAGAAATTCACATTAATTTTTAAGAATTCAAAAGCCACATAAGCCTTATTGATTGTGCCTTAAGTCTTTTTCTCCTTCCTGTCCATTTTCTTACTCTAATTAAATAGCCACACTTTGCTTTGGGCACACAGTAGTTGAAATGTTTGCAGAGAGCACCTATACTAAGGCCATTTGAAACATAGTAGCATAATATATTTGTAATAGTTTATTATAATATATTAGAAGATCTTGGTCAAGGAAATGTACTCATTACTTGGCATATGGAAATATAACCCCTCTGTACATCATCTTTATTATAACAATAAGATAAATTTCTTTTAAAAAACCTACTGTTTTAGCAACTGATCCAGGCTCCCCAAAGAAATAAATATTGGTGGGAAGATTTAAGGGGAACATTTTTGGAGTCCAACAAGCTGTGAATTTTGAACTACAAAAAGGGGAAAAATTGTAAATAACATCCAGCCAGTTCCTCTATATGGCTTCCCTTGGGTACTTCTATCTGTCAGAAACTGCTGTGAACTCGATGTGTTTTTGAACATTCAGTTTCTAATAAGCATGTACTTGGTCACTTGTATCCTAGATGTATAAAATAATTTATGCATTTTTCTGTTCATGTCCAAAAGCAAGAGAAGCCTCCTTCTTATGGGAAGAAACGAATGGATGATGTCAGCTTGACTTTCAGTGGAAACTTAGATTAAAATAATCAGTCCAGAGGTTGTGATCCTTTAAGAAGAGACTGACTGAACATCTGGAAGTTTTACAGTGCTGAAATTGAAAGTTGCTGAGTTATAAAGGAAGGCTCCATCTTATTCAGCATAAAATAAGACTGACATGATAACATTTAAAAAGCATATTTTTGGTCGTTGTGCTCCAAAGCAATTTAGGGTTTCTGTGTTTGTTGATATTACCTTTTAATGTGACAACCATGACACCATTTTCCAAAACAGATGGATTAATGTCATTTTTAAAATTACTTCACCTAGACAGGTGTTTCCTGTATATGTTTGACATGAAATTAAACATAGCTCCAGATGTTCTGTTTGTAGCAAAGCCAGTTAATTTTATTAGAACATTTAATCACAGATCAACAGTGTAATAGAGGGCTGTGAATGTGAGGCAGAGATTGAACAGAACTTCCTAATGAATTGTGAATTAGTTTATATAGGGGAGATATGGGGTGTAGAAGGGTGCTTATAAGAATCCTACAAAGATATTGTTTTGAGCTTATTTTTCCTGAATTTTGCTACTATTCCTATTGGAATGTTTTACTAGCATTGTAAAGTGTGTGTTTGTGTATTAGTGTGGGTGGATAGGTGTGTATAAAACTGGCAATGAAACAGATCTGCAGATACTTGGTATGGGTGTAATATAATTCAGACAGACAGACACACCCACATGCACACACACACACACACACACACACACACACACACACACGGAGTTTGTGGTATTTTATAAACATTGCTCTTTAAGCAAGGGTGAGGTTGCTGTTTTTCATGGGTCCCAAAATGCATTCGACTGCTAGCAATGTTTTCAATATTTGCTTTCCTACCATGCACAAAGTCAAGATACTAGCACAGGACTCTTATGTCAGCCTTAAACATTGTTATAGGCCTAGTTATTTTTCCTCTAAGATTAGCTATAGATTTCCCATTAATTATAACATCAGGTTGATTCATCATTAATAAAATAAATCTCAGTGAACTGTCACTGATTTCTTGACTGAAATGAAAACAAATGAAGAAAACCCAGTTCCTGTCTTTGTTATACTCTTATCAAATTTGTCTTTGTAGCAGTCTGGTCATTCTGAGGCAGAGCGATATATTCATAATTTTCCACTTTGAAATATTAGTGTGCCCATATGCACTAATAAAAACTTAAAGCCCTGCTATGATTGATGTTTTGTGTTGGCCCGTCACCTCATTGTATAGAAGTTTGTTTTAATGAGTTTCTCTAATGAATATTTTATATTGCTACTTGGGTGAATGGCATATGGTAAATGCAAGGTAAATTACAAGCTCTTTAAATAAATATTTTTCCATAAATTATTTATTTTGTGATGCCTGTATTGGTAAGATGTCATGCCAGATAAAGATTGGAAAGTATTTACTGTAATACATATTTGTAACTTGAAGAAGTAAAATTTTTTAATTATTAACAAGCCTCCACCATACCCATGAAATTTCCAGCAAAATTAGCATAAACTTTATCACATTACAAACGTGTGTAGACAGCTTCCATTCTATAATGCAAAAATAAGATCATCTCTTATGCTGGTAAGAATCTTTATATATTCCTATGGCTACATGGAGAAAACTACCTCTGTTTGTATCAGGAAAGATCTTTGTAGGAAGCAAATGAGTAAGATTTAATGTGGTACATTCATCCATTTCTAAATTTTACTATTGCTTTAAAGTACACTGTAATTGCATTAATTGTGACTGAATGTTTTCATTGCTTATTGTTCATTGTGGGGATATAAGAAGAATGCATTTTTAATCCAGTAAATATGAATAGATACCATTTATTGGTTTCTTTTATAAACATTATCTACCAAATTCTCAGGATAACTGTAAAATATGTTAGTATTCCTATTTCTCCCCATAAGAAAATTAAAACTCATATTAGAGTAGTAATAGAGATTTGAACTCAAAATAGTGGTTGTAATGTCTATGGCTTTTTAGTGAAATCAACAGGGCCCCAAAGTATGTCATCTTACCCCCCAGAAAAATAGAAAACATAGATATGAGAAAAGCAAATATCCTCAATTCTCATGCTATCTAATTACTACTTGTAATAGTGCAGCTAACACATCTCAAGTGATTTTTACACTGTGCCAGGTATAAAGTGCTTTACTGAGGTCAGTTAAGTGGATCCTCTTAGTAATGCTCAAATAACTACCATTGTACAGAGGACATACTTTGGCAGACTGCTTCTCCAACTTACCCAGCATCACACAGCTTGTAAATAACAGAGTTCAGTCCCATTCTATTTCAGACATTAAGATGAAGTCTGTGCTGTAATAGTGAAGCCTACCATGCCATGTGTCTATCTTTCCAGTGAAATGGTGTGATTTATTCACCAGTGTAACCCGAGTACCTACTACACGACCTGGAAACAAATAGATGATTTTTGCTAATCCAAACCTGCTCACCATGCTAGCTCTTTACCCATAATTCAGAATAGGTTTTTCTCATTATTTTATTTACAAAAGAAAGAGAAAAGGCAAGCAAATACTAACAAAGTGTCTGCTAAAATGGATCCATGTAGTTCTATCCTTGCTTCCTTAAAAACTGAACAATAATGCATGTATAAATAAAGGTATCAGCTGTTTTGCACACAAAAGCAAGATATTATTTATAACTGCTTGCATTTCAGCTGTCCTTTTTTTTTTTTCTTTTGCCAGTCCAGGGCTTGACTTCAGTGCCTGAGCATTGTCCTTGGATTTTCTCAAGGCTAGAGCTCTACCACTTGAGCCTCAGCCTCACTTCTGGCTTTTTTCTATATATGTGATGCCAAGGAATCGAACCCAGGTCTTCATACATGCTAGGCAAAGCACTCTACCACTAGGCCAAACTTCCGGCCCTCAGCTGTACTTTTTGTCTTGTCGCATAGATGTGTACAGAAGAGACTGCTGCCACTGTGCTGTGAGCACACTAGTTTCTCATCCACTTCAAACAGATCAGGCTGAAGGATGAAGGGACCTTTTTATAGCAACTGCTTGGAGAAAGAAGAAAAGTCGCATTTATCCCTTTTGATTGCTATGTATATTGTCAACCTAAAATATACCTCTCAGAGCAATAAAATACAAAACTATCTCCTTGAAATTGCCAAGAAGCAAAATATTAGTATTAATTAAATGATGTTGCTACATTCGAAATGTGTAAAGTTCAATCACTTTTTAACTTAAAAACATAGTAGGTTCATATAGTTCAATCTAATGCTTAGTTAACTGTTTTCTTCTATACCATGTCCTAATGACACATTTTAGAATAAAGCAAATTTTTCAGAAGTTACACAAAACAGTTATCACCCTAATCTAACTTTCATGTTTTAGGGAACTTGAAAAGTTCAATAGTAACCTGAGAGATACTTTACCAGAAAAGTTTTTATAAACTATGAAAGAAACTAACTCAGCATTTCTCATTATTTTAACAATGTTGATGTTTTTCAATATTAAAATGTGTTTTATACTCTTTGAAGTACAAATATACAGATTGCCTACTATGTAGTTAAAATTTTAACTTTCATTCTATTCAAGCAATTTAGCAACATGTTTTGGAACATATTGATTCCAAAAACTAGATAAATAAAAAAGGTCCATATGTTAGGTTTTAGGTTTTCCTTTTTTCAGTTTTAACAGTTGGTGTGTTTGAGAATAATTATGAACAAATATTGTAAATCAGAAGAGTCTTAATATCTCAATTGCAGCTAACAATAGGCATGCAAAAGATCATTTATTTATTTAGATTTAAAGTAAAATATAAGTTTAGCAAATAATAATGGACTATGTAAAGAGAACAAAGAAATATACAAAGAATGCAGGCTATTAGGACCTGCAATTTTCCTTCATGTTTGGTGAAAATCATGTCACTTGCTCTCCTGTGATGGACTCAGACAACTGACACATGAAAGGCACAATGAGACCTTGCTGTTCTATATCAAGAACAATTTTATGAAATATTTTGGCTTCTTTTAAAATACATTACAAGAATTCTTTTGTTTCTCTTACATTTTTATTATTGTTTCAATAATCACAGGCCAGCTGAAAATTTCCATGAATGTAATGATCAGAAAAGCAATCTGTAATTGTATATTGTATGAAAATTGTTTGGAAAATAGGAACTCTTTCAAACGACTTAAAGATGTATTTGAACAATTATGCATAGCAATTAAATGTTAGTATTCATATATAGAGAGATGCATGAGAATATATATGTGTATATATATATATATATATAAGAAATGAATACTAATGAACACCAAGAAAACAGGAAAGCTAAGAGTGCACTGCTTCTTATGAGAACAAGGATGGCAGTCATGCAAGTCAGGTGTAACTGTACCTGAGCCTTTTCACTCTCCTGTCATGTCTTTTCTCACCAAACTCCTATTCTCTATCTCTTCTTTCATTACCATGTGTGAAGGGTAGAGAGGCAGAGAGAGGCAAAGGGCTGCTGGCACAGGGAACACAGGTGGTGAGGCTTCAGGGAATAGCTAAGTGGAGCTGAGCTGCGGTACTGTGCACAATTCTCCACACTGACTTATGACAAAAGCAGAATCTGTGTCTGTAGAAGGGATGTCTGCAACTGCTTACCACTTTATTACAGGGGTGCAAGGGCTTGGGGTATGCTGGTTCACACCGTACAGAACTATAATCACTGTATATAAATACATATAACTGCAAATAATTTCATATCAATCCTACAAGAGGAATCAATTCATATATATGAAATATTAGAATGCATATATTAATACTAAGTGACTGTATATCCACACTTTAAGTTTGAAAATAATAGTTCATTCTGTGTATATTTCGATTAAGGACCCCAAAATGAGGACTTCAGTAAAGGGGCTTAATATCCAGTAAAACAAACTTTTTTTGAGAGTTATCCTTATTTAACTATGGAATAAGATTCTTGTCAAAGAATTCAAAATAATAGCATATGTTTAATTTAGACAGACAGATGGTAGATAGTAGATAGATGATAGATATAATAGTTATAGATATATAAATATACTTATTTTCAGAACATTAACATCCTTTGTTGTCCTAAGTCATCTCTTGACAGGAAATCTCCATTTTATAAATTGAAACTCCTAACTTGTGATGTTTTCTATCTTCCAAAAGCAGCCATAGACCCACAAGTGGTAAGCATCAGGGAGGGGAAGACGCGGAGAGGGATGTAAATCAAAATACTTGGACAAATACTGTCTTCATACCTCCTAAATTATAGTGGTAACTCAGTTGTCAAGAGGAAGGGGTGATATCAAAATCATCTTGGTGCTCTTCTCAAATTACAGGCATGCCACCAGTGTCCACACCCTCCATACCATGCCTGTAGGGAAATATTAATAAAAAAAGAGATGTCAGTCATCACTCAGGTCTTGGAGGTTGTTGAGGGCAGGGGTATGGGAGTCAAGAAGCCCAGGGGATCCTATTGCAGTTGAAAAGACTGTAATTTGCACATTAAGGCCATCTTGGAACTTAGAGCTAAGGCAGAGTTTCTTATCCTTGGCTCAACTGACATGATTTAGATGAAATAATTCTTGGTTGTAAGTGGCTAGCCAGCCATTCCATGTGCTTGGATATTCAGTGTTATGCTTACTACTCAAGAATGTCCAGCCAGGGTGGTGGGTGGGGGAAGGGTAATGGGTACCAAGACATGTGAAAGGGTATCAATGTACGTGAATTAATGCACCTTCTATCTGGCAAATATCATGTAACCCTTTTATTAATTACGATAAAAATATATAAAAAAAAGAATGTCCAGCCATTGTCAGTATGCTAACCAATGTAGGAGATGATTGTGGGGGCTGTTGCCTTCTGCTTAGTACAACTATGCTGAAGGTCTGTGGAATACCAACCAGTGAAAGGGAAGGTGTTGAAATATGTATTTGTCATTCTCAGACAGCAACATGGCAATTGGGATGCCATAGGATTTTGTTGCTGTTTGCTTTGTATACGATGTAGGTGTGTGTCAGTATGTGTGTGTGTGGGGGGGTACTTGGACTTCAACTCAGAGTGTGGGCCCAGGTCCTGTTTTTTGGTTTGTTGCTCAAAGATCTCTCTCTCTCTCTCTCTCTCTCTCTCTCTCTCTCTCTCTCTCTCTCTCTCTCTCTCTCTCTCTCTCTCTCTCTCTCTCTCTCTCTCTCTCTCTTGCCAGTCATGGGTTTAAGCTCAGGGCCTGAACACTGTCCTTGGATTTTTCTCAAGGCTAGAACTCTACCACTTGAGCCTCAGCACCACTTCTGGCTTTTTCTAAGTATGCGGTACCAAAGAATTGAACCCGGGTCTTCGTGCATGCTAGGCAAGCACTCTACCACTAGGCCAAACTTCCGACCCCTCAAGGATGTCTCTTTACCCCTTGAGCCACAGCCCCACTTTGGGGTTTTGGTGTTTAAATATAGAGAAGACTCACAAACTCTTCTGTCAAGGTTGACTTTGAATTGTGATCCACAGATCTCAGCCTTCTGAGTAGCTAAGATTACAGGAGTGAGTGATCAGTGCCCAGTATGGCTTTTATTTATACATTTTTGTCATATGTTTGTCAACACTAGAAAAAAATAACAAGCAACCAAAATATATTTACAATCCACTCAAACTATGACAGAAAACTTTCTATAATACAAGGATTGTTTCTCTCAGGACAGACAAAGGTGATATTTCACCCCCCCAAAAAAGTATTTTTTGATAATTAGATAGCAAAAACAATTAACATTCTTTGTACTATCAAAATTGGTATTAGCATTGTACAGGTGCATATATTAGTTCATGTGAGAATAGATTTCATCATTGGAAAAGGACACAGGAAGCCATCAAGCCACAAGAGGGCTTGATGTACCTGTGTGGATATTGTCCATTACAGGATCCCTGAGCAGTCTGTACCCTTTGAAAAAATTCCTTATGTTTCAGTCACAAAAACTGGTTGAAATATGAATAAAGTATCCAATGAAAAATTATATCTAAGAAGTATAGTATCAAACAATGCACCAGAAATGAATATAATAAAAACAAAATGTCATTATGGTGAGATTGGAAATACCTTATTTCCTTTGAATGAAAATAACATCAACTATAAGACATATGTATCCTTTCATTTCTCATTAAGAAACTAAACATTTCTGTCAATTAAACTATTGTACTATGTCACTGCTTATAGAAGATTCCAGTTTCAGAGTTGATAAAAGTGGAGAGACAAGGAAATAAATATTGTTAAATGGACACAACATGAGGTCAAGGTTATGAAAAGCATGCAAGTTCCTACAATATGGGTAGAATTGCAAACTAGTACAGGTTTGGGGCAAGAAAAATTCTATGTTCTATAATGTAGCAGTCACATACTCAGGAACCAATCTTACAATGACTCATGCCTGTAATCCTAGCTGCTCAGCCGGGGAAGAAAGTCCATGAGGACTCTTACCTCCAATTAACTACCCAAAAAGCTAGACATAGAGCTGAGGTTGAAGTGGTTGAATGGTAATCTTTAGCAGAAAGGCTTAGTGAAGGCACCAGGCCCTGAGTTCCACCCCACAACTACATAAAACAAAAAAGAAAAGTCACACAAAAGAATACAAAGAAACAAAATCCACTAGCACAACAACGTTCATTGCAGCACTATTTACCATAGCAAAGAAATGGAACCAACCCAGATGCCCCTCAGTTGATGAGTGGATCAACAAGATGTGGTATTTATGCAAAATGGAATTCTATGCTGCTGTCAGAAACGACATCACCCTATTTGTAAGGAAATGGAAAGACTTAGAAAAAATCATATTAAGTGAAGTAAGCCAGACTCAAAGGAACGTAAGCCCAATTGGTTCCCTCATTTGTCATAATCAGTAGAAACTTTGGGCTCTCCTAGCAGAGATTTACAGTGGAACAAAAGCTAGATACATAAGGCCATATAGAATGATGCTAAATGAAAGGACCTCCAGGACATAGAAAGAAAAGCCATATAATGAGTGATTGTTGACTTTATTGAACTCTGTTATCTCTCATCTGTTTTGTTGTCCCTTGGTTATCTCATATTGTTACAGTATTTCACCTGGTTATCTGATATATTGTATATATTCTTATTTGGTTATTTGAAATTAGATAGGGAAGGGGTGAAAACAAGATGAGGGGTGGGAGTGGGGGGTGGCAAATGGGGACCAAGACATGAGAAAGGGTATCAATATTTGTGAAGTAATGTACCTTCCATCTGGTGAATATAATGTAACCCCTCTATTAATTACAATAAAAATATATGAAAAAAAGAATATAAAGAAACAGGCATTGAAAACAAAACTTTGGGAGCCGGGAGTTTGGCCTAGTGGCAGAGTACTTGCCTAGCATGCACAAAGACCCAAGTTCGATTCCTAGGTACCACATACATAGAAAAAAGCCGGAAGTGGTCAGGAGGCTCAAGTGGTAGAGCTCTAGCCTTAAAAAGTCCAAGGACAGTGCTCATGCCCTGAGTTTAATCCCAGGACTGGCAAAAATGAATAAATAAATAAGTAAAACTTCATATAAAATGGAATGATTAATTAGAAACTGAGCACTACAATCATCTACTTAGAATGTGCCTGCATAGGCTTAACTTCCCTTCCCTGAACTGAAAAAGTAAAAAATGTATTCAGTGTCTGCCAGTAGATGAAGGATACCTAAATGCTAACATACATGTTGGTGGAATTCTATCTATTCATTCAAAATAAATGTCTGCACATATTTTACTTTGCAACAATATAAGCTTTGTAAAGAAGATACTATAAAATCCAAACTTTCCCATAAAAATAATGCTTTAAACTATGTAATAATTTCTGCTTTTTTCTTTATAAGAGTGAAGAACAGGGCCGGGAGTTTGGCCTAGTGATAGAGTGCTTGCCTAGCATGCACAAAGACCCGGGTTCGATTCCTTGGTACCACATACATAGAAAAAAAAGTTGGAAGTGGTGCTGTGGCTCAAGTGATAGAGTGCTAAGCCTTGAGAAAGTCCAAGGACAGTGCTCAGGCTCTGACCCAAAGCCCAGGACTGGCAAAAAAAAAAAAAAAAAGAGTGATGAACAAAGTTTTACTTTATATGTTTCAACATTCAAAGGTATTTTTTGAGCCAGTCGTGTCTCACACCTTTAATCCTAGCTACTCAGAAGTCTGAGATCCAAGGATCAAGGTTCAAAACCAGCCATGGCACTAAAAAGTCTGAGATTCTTATCTCCAATTAATCACCAGAAAACAGGAAGTGGCACTGTGGTGCAAGGGGGAGAGTGGTAGCCTTGAGCTGAAGAGCTCAGGGACAGCACCCAGGCCCGGGTCCTACGACTGACAAAAAAAAAAAAAAATAAGGAAAGGAGGTATTTGTTTCAGGTATCAATGGCTCCCATGTATAATCTTAGCTATAGCAAAGAGGCTGAGAACAGAAAATAACTAATCAGAAACAACCAGTGAAGAAAAAAGTTCTGTGCCATCCTGAGCTCTCCAGAAGTGGAGATATGGCTCAACTGTGAAAGGTCAATCATTTGTGAAAAAAAAATGATACCATAGGGGCTTGAGTTCAAAATCAGCACTGGCACAGAAACAAAAAAAAATATTTGTTGAGAGCACTATAACAATAAAAAGACAATTAAGTAAACAATAAAGAGACAATTAAGTAAAGAGGGATGGTAAGAAAGTAAGAATGATCTGCCACCATTCAATCTGAGAATCTTCAGTTAGACTTTTCACTAATTTAAACAAATTTATTATTCACATACATTGCCTGTTCAAAAACCAAATACCTTAGAAAATAAATACTGTGTAGCTATTTCCCTAATCATCATCATCATCATCATCATCACCACCACTATTATTATCTTGATAATACTCAAGTTTGAACTCAGGGCCTCACTCTTACTAGCCTAGCCAAGCATTCTACTGATGAGCCATATATCTAGCCCTTGTTATGAGCTAGGGTTTTGTTTCCAGTCCGAACTGCTTCTACACCACAGATACTTATGGCAAGTTTTCCATCACAGCTAGGATTACAAATACACATCACCATGTCCAACTTTTTCCACGGAGATGGAGTTTCATGAGTTTTTCTGCTTGTGATGACCTATAATCACAATTCTCCCAATCTCTGTCACCAAAGGAACTAAGATTACAGGTAGGAACCACTTATCTTAACTAGCTGTAGGTCATCACTATTACTCATCAATTTGGATTTTCATATTTACACATTTGTAGCTGTAGACTTGACTTTGTTGATGGAAGCCCGTAGGCAAGAGAAGAGACTGTAATCAGTCTCAACAGAAGCAGTACTATTTGAAGTTTAGACACTAGTTTCTGTACACTAGAATTCACTCAGCATTTGCCAGCACTGTGATCCTGAGCCAGTCACTTCCGATGTGCCAGATATTGCTTTAACCTTTCATATATAAGAACTTGTTTAATCCTTATTACACTGGGTAGGCTTTTTACTGCTGTCATTTAAAAGAAGAAATAATAGAGGTGCTACGAGACATCAAAATATCCCATACTACATCATGCATGCATGCATACATACATACATACACACATACACACATATATACATATGAAAAACAAATGTGACATAAGAAAAATATTTATTTTTAAAGAAATTTTTATTAAAAGATTTTATTAACACTGATTTTTTACATCACATTTCAAATGTCAGATTTAATGAGTATTCAAGAATGGAATCCCTACATGCAATCACTGGCACATAAATTTAAGAAAAAAATTAAAATTAAGCAGAGACTTTGTCATAGATACATATTGATCTACGTAATATATCAATATGTCTAGAGAATATATATCCCATCATAGATTTATATGTCTATATAATTATATTTTGTTGGGAGCAAGAGTGGAATCAAACTGTACTTTGATTTGCATCAGATAATTGCTTGATTGTCTCATTGTTTTTTGGCCTTCTCCTGTTCAATTGATCTGAGATTTACCATATGAATGTAACCCCCAACAGTTCCCTGATTAACCATCTGGATGTAACACCTGGCAGTGCCCTGGTCTGGAGAAGGGATATAAACTTTGAGTTGAGAATAAACAGGGCGCTGCAGTTTTTGCCTGGGCTGCAGACCTCCCGGACCCGATGTGTTTGTCTCTCTTCTAATTTTTCCAGTCCCTGCCCCCTATTTCAGGAACCCCAATTTGCTGCCGGTAGGCCCCGGCATCTGGCGCCCGAACAGGGACCCTGAAAATCTGGGACGACGGTGAGGATCCCGCTGTGGTGAGTAACACATCGTAGGACTATTAAGAGAGGATCTTAAGAGAGTGTGTAGTCAGGAGTAAAAATTATGGGTCAAGTTAATAGCCATAGGTCATTTGTACCGATCTTAACAGACCTACTTGAAGCCCACGGAACGTGGGTGGAAAAAGGGGTGCTTCAGAGCTTCCTACAGTTTGTCGAGGAGGCATGCCCGAGGTTTTTAGAGGAGAAATTCCAAAAAACCTGGCAGCAGATAGGAAAAAGAATTCAAGAATATTATAATGTATATGGCCCCGAAAAGACCCCAGTAGAGGCTATTGATGTATGGAATCTAGTAAATGAATGCATAGATCCTCAACATGAGAATGCTGAACTTAATCTTGAATTAAGGGAAATTTATGAGTTAAAGGACCCTTCTGAAAAACCTGAGGCTGAGCCATATGCCGCAGCCCAAGAGAGTCTAAGTGAGATCTTGAAAAGGGAACAACAACCAGTAGATATTGAGTATCAGAATTCAGGTTTGAATATCAAGGAGGAAAGTTATGATGAGTCAATGGAGAGCTGGATGGCTACGGTGGAGAAGAAGTTAGAAGAAATGCTGCATTTTCTATCGAAAATGGGGATGGAACAGAGAGCCCCCCCAGAAGTAGGAAAGAAAGATGACCCTCAGGCCACTATGGTGTCTGATTCTAAACCTCACCCCTCACACCCACCACCACCGGCTGCAGCCTTACGGCCTCAATCCCTTTTTCAACCTTTAGGCAAGCCTAAAGGCCCTAGCAACAAGTCCCTTTTAACAGGCACCACAACCAGGCACAGTGCATCGCAATTAAACCTGACTCAGGCTGCTAGAGAGAGGGAAGATATTTCAGGGCCTCGATGCTTCCCTAGTTTAGTTGATCATGATGAACAAGTATACCATCAACCTGTTCCTGTTAAATTATTACAGGATTTAAAAAGTGCCTGCTCCCAATATGGGCCAACTGCCCCTTTTACTCAAGTAATATTGGAGGCCGCGTGTGCTGGTATTGCATGCCCAAATGACTGGAAGCGGCTTGCCAGAGCATGCCTTAGTGCAGGAGAGTACTTATTATGGGAGACAGAGTTCACTGCACAGTGTCGGGCTAAAATTGAAACAGATGGGTCTAAGAACCTGCCTTACACTGTTGATCAGTTGTTAGGAGAGGGAACCTATAAAAACACCGAAGATCAATTGGGTTATGCAAAGGAGGCCTATTTACAAATAAATGCTGCGGCGAGAGAGGCTTGGAAAAGGTTACGCAATTCCAATCGTACAAAAAATCTAGTAGAAGTTAAACAGGGACCGAATGAACCTTATCTAGAATTTTTGTCTCGATTAATGGAGACTGCAGACCGCCTAGTACAAAATGAGACAATCAAGCAATTATCTGATGCGAATCAAAGTACAGTTTGATTCCACTCTTGCTCCCGACAATATTTATGTCTCCAAGTTCTTACGAATGACCTTGAGTACCCGAGTATTCAGTCATCTCTGTTGTACTATTTGGATTTAATATTCACACCTCAAGGAGACCATATGCGCTTTCTTCTTTTGGTCTTGGCTTATCTTACTCAACATGATTTGCTCTAGTTTCGTCTACTTCCCAGCAAATGCCATTATTTTATCTTGTCTGGTGCTATGTAGAATCCCATTGTTATGGAATTGGCTCTGCGGGTGTCCTTATCATATCCTGGGTTATGAGGCTCAGGGTGGATGCCCAGGAGTGGTATGGACCAGCCAAACTTTTAAAGGCTTCAGCATCCCAACAACCTAAAATAGCTGGTGTAAATTCAGAACCTTGATATATGGGGTGGATGAGGTTTGATGATGACTCAAATGACCAGGATTTTAGTTCATTCTGAACCTCAAGAAAGGTTCGAGATTTGAGAGAGCATCCAATATGTGAATCCTTAAATTAAGGTTAGATCTTAGTTTCATTTTCAGGAATCATCTCAGCACCTATTTTCTTTAACTGAGGACAAAGAGCCTCATCCTAGGTTTCTTGGAATGGCATAAAACCTTGGAAATGGGATAGGGAGAGATGGGAGAATTCTGTATTATCTTTTAGAAAATTTTACCATAAGTCAATTTTACCTTCTTTTCAGCATGATAATTGCAGTATGTGCAAGTAGCGACCACTTTTGATTACTAAGCGCCTTCATTAACATCCCTGAAATTCTTCCAGACACCTTAGGGACCTCATGTAAGTATGTTCAGAACCGAAGCACCAAGTAGTTAAGTAATTTGCTCATGGCCACATCATTGGGAAAGCTCAGAACCAGGAGCAAACTACATCTTCCTGGTTCCAAAGGCACCACCCTGGTATGATACCATATGGCCCCAAAAGTGTTAATCCAGCTTCTAACATACCTAGCCTGGGTCTTAAATGTAAGTGGATCAAGTTCTATGGAAATCACCTAGAAATTATAGTAGCACAAACTCCAAGCCTCATCTCAGAACTGCTGTACCAGCACAATGCAGGTAAGCACTGCTTACTTAAGCAGGCTCAGCTGCTCCAATGTAGTCTACTGAAATGGGTGAAACTTGCAGGTAAACATTTTCTCATGGCTTGTGTGTTTAATATACATAGACACACCTAGAACATACACATATATACATGTGTGTGAATGTATGTATGTGTATGTGTGTACACATGTATGTATACTTATGCGAATAACACTTTACCACCACAATTTGCAACTTCATATGTTATATTTATCTATAGGTAATAGGAAATTGGGCTTAAGTGAATTCATGAAAGAAATACAGAATTTGTGTGGGACTTTTCCACCCATGTCAATAATGTTCAATAATTTAATGTAAGAAAATATGAGATTCTACTATGTTATTTCTCATCTCTTTTGTTGTTCCTTGGTTATTCTCAAATTGTTACAGTATCTTACCTTGTTAACTGGCATATTGTTTATATGTTTATTTGAAATAGGAAAGAGAAGAGGGAAAACAAGATGAGGGGAGAGGTGAGGGGAGGGAAATGGGGACAAAAACATGAGAAGGGGTACCAATGTGTATGAAGTATGCACCCTCTATCTGGTGAATATGTGTAACCCTTCTATTAATTACAATAAAATATCATTTTCTTCATGCAGAAAAAAGAAAATGTGCAATTCATTTTTAAGTGGAAAAATTATATGTTATATATAATACATATATAATGTGTATTTACATACGCATGCACATATATATGCATCTCTATTTATGTATATAGATATATTAAACTTATCATTGCTTTATGTTATCCAGCATAATAGGCTGGGAAAATGTGGATGTAATTTATAAGATCACCAGAATGTATCATTTGAATACCTTTATTTCTGCCATGTAGTTAGTACATAATTAATATAGGACACAAATGATCCTGCTAAAATACTCTACAATCCTCTGAAATGAATATTACATTTAGAAAAACATCAAATTTCTCATTTAGAATGCTGTTTGATATATCTTACTCTACCCTACACCTTTTCCTCTCCAAAGCTTTTACATGGCTTAAGCAACGCCCCTAAAAATCGATGACTGAGCTATCACATACCAAATTGAAAGTATCTCTGAAAATTAAATCATTGCGTTGAGTGGCTGTAAAGTGTACATTTTTTTACAAAAAGAAAACCTATTTTTTAAAGTATTTTGAGTCCAACAGCTTCCTTTAATGCCTCTGGACAGTGTTTTCAGAACTCATTTGTTTGAGGGGTTTTTAATCTGAGGACATTGAAAACTTACACCCGCTGTGCTGTCGTCAATCACGCCAGGAGGAGAAAGAGTGGCATGATTTGTTATCTGTTATTTCCCTTGCTGTGGTGACTGTCTCCCAGTGCCAGCTCGGTCCTGAAGGCCATCACTGATAGGGACCACTGTCTGTCAAAACCACAGCCAACTTTAAGAGCTGCCTTTGTTGGAGCAGACAAATGAGTATGACCTTTAACAATAAAATAGGCACCTACTGAGAAAGATGAAACAGCCACTGAAATTAAGAACACCATATAGCCATTTCAAACACTTGAGAAAAGTTGGAAGTTGAACGAAAACTTAATTATAAGAGTAAATGTGGGTAGACATTGTCAATAATGAAACAGACATGGTCAGAGTATCGATTTGTAGCCTGGACTACAACTTCAGCCAGGAATCATCTTACCTTTCATTAATTATGAATTCTATTGGTAGAGTTTATTTTCAAAGGGGTAGGAGATTAAATTAGGGCACTAAAGGTTTATCAAATACTGATTTATTTTTTTCCTCAGTAAATGCAGAAATGTACAGTATTGTTTATGGATATTCTAGAAAGGCAAAGGAAAAAAATTAGAGTCCACTAAAGCTTTGATTTACACTAATAGCTACTTCAAAGGATCTAAAGCAAAGTGCCTCCACCTGAGTACATATTGGCTGTGAAGCTGCTCATTGATATTTTGTTGTTTCAAAGTGCAATGGTAGCATTCCAGGCATTGCATTGTGAAGACTGAAGACCGCAGCACAGTTTGTGGTTTGAAAGGCTCTTGTAACCCAACCTCGCAAGTAGTCAGCAGAGACTACATTTTACAGAGAACACAAATCAATCTTATTGAGCACTTTTCAAGTAATATAATATTCTGCCCGTGACAATAATGAAATTAGTCTATGGATTTTTAAAAAATATTGAAATGCCACTTAAATATTTAATGAAATACAGAACTTTATAAATGTCCATTATTTGTGTGGATTTAACCTTCTTCCCTACCCCAAAAGATCATAGATACTTTTAATCATTGAGAATAATTTCAGAAATTTTCCTTCATTTGAAGTGAGTTTAATGTATTACTTCAACAATGTATGTTTTCAGTGGTGGAAGTATTAATACATTTCTCACCAATAATTTTATCAGCTTTTATTTTGTGGTATGTGCTTGGTGAGGAGAAGTGGATAGGAGAGGGTGGATATTGATATAGCCTTTGTTTAGTCAATGCAATGGGTAGAATTGAACTTATTCATGGATGCATGCATTATGGACCCTGTGGAGACTCTCAGCTGCTTCTTCTGATATACCTATAATGGAGAAAACAATTTGCTGAAATATTGGGGAACTTGGATCAGTAAAAATGTAACACAGATGCCTTTAGTGTTACCAAGGCTTTTATCGGGGAGAAATAGATAACATTTGATCAAAATCATTGAAAATGTAGGCAAGGTATGATGGATCACACCTTAATCCAGACATTTCGAAGATGGAGATTATATACTTCATAGTTGGAAGTTTAACTTGGAAGAAAATTTGCTAAGACCAGCTCAACCAGTAAGGTGGCTATAACGACTCCTGTCTTCACATCACTACTGTGGACAGCCTATTTCAGAGCATCAAGGACTTAAGACAGCTCTAGGTAAAGCTATGAATTCCTATGGAGAAAAATAATCTAAAGAAAAAGGGTTGGGTCAAGGTTGCCCAGCAAGTAGGAAGCCCTGAATTCAAATCTCAGTATTAACCAAAAAAATAATTCGTTAAGGTTTTGGAGTTGTTTGTTACTGTTACAGAACCCCATTCCCCAAAACCACATTGGAATATGAAAGATCCTAGAAATGTGGGCCATTTTAGATGGCCAGACTCAAAAAGCAAAAGTGGCATGGCCAAGGGTAGCTTGACCTTTGCAAAGGAGAATAGAGGAAATGCCAGAAACAGAGAGATTTAAGTAAATGGGTCACATGTTTTAATTTGTAACAAGGAAGGCAGTCAAGGAGATGAATTGCTTAGTAACTATCCCTTGCATCCAGAACCAAGAATTGAACAAAGAGTAGTCAGGAATATATGAATGGTAACTGTTACCTCTGGTTCTGTAAACCTGCTTGCTTGCTTCTTTGCATATCCACGCCATCTGCCTGTGGTTTTGGCCTTCATAAGTTCAGCTCCGCTGAATCTCAGGGTTGTTCTTCATCACCCCGGTATTGGGGAGATACAGGCTGTGTCGCAGCTAATAAAAGATTCCTACGTCAAATAACTGAGCGCTGGTGACTTCATCGTGGTGGGTTTGAGTCCCACTAGGGTGAATGGTATATTTTGGGATAATTCAGTTACAATGGCATAATCTTTGCTTATCTTGACTAGTATAGATAATATGCATTTTCTTTCTACATGTAAATCTTGAAATAGAGTTACCATAATTTCTCTTAATTGGTCTACTCATGAGTGTATCTATATCCATTTTTATCTGTATGGCCTTATGTATATGTATAAATACACACATTATTATTTCAGCCTCTTTCAGAGATTATGTATAGTTTTCATACATTCTCTGAAAACCATGCCTCTGACATCCTTTATAAATGTATGAGTTTAATTTGAGTTGATTTGTTGCATAACCCTTCTGCCCTAAAATACAAGGACAATAGTTTACAAAAAAAAAAGGATCTACGGTCTGAGTTCTAATCCTAGAATTGGTTATACCTATAATCATTCTGGGGCTTACAATATAGCCTTTAGTTCAGAGGTATACATCATCAATAGTTCATAGAATTTTTTTTTTATATAATCAAAAGCTCAGGGCAATCTAAAGGCCTGAGGTTTTAATGGGTTTGGAGTTTCAATTGTAACCCTGCTCTGAAGTGGTTATCCTTTCAACATAGGGTTAAAAAGCTTTGACAAAGCACTGCAGGGAACATTGGATTGCCCTCACCTACATTGTACCTAGCTTGGGATGGATAAATACAGTCTCATTCTCTAATGTGCCCCACTGCCTCTAGGAACACTAAATTTTAAGAGAGAAAAACATGAATCCTGTATTTCAAGTGAGATGGAACTAGGCCATTGTTAACTCCCCTTAAAAAGGATCTTCAGTGGCCGGTTCAGATTGCCCCTGAGACACCTAAAGCTGCATTAAGTACTTGTGAAACTGAAAATCCACTGGGAGCCCAATTTCAGTGTTTAAACCTCATCATGAACACTAGAGTTCCTAGCAGGGTGCACTTTTACATGTCTATAGCCACATTCAAAACTTACTGTATGTACTTACTCTACCCCATTTCTATTAACCAGTAGCTCACCATGGTGAAATAAGCAAGCCAGCTACCAAATATCACATAACCTCAATGAAATGAGAGGAAACCAAAATCTGAAATTACTGGAAAAAATCTGCATATCACATACCATTTAGATAATGGTTGACATATATAGCATAAAAGATTTAAGCATTTGCATCTCTTGGAGCCTATCAAATTTTACACTACATCTCTGCACCTACCCTAACATAGTTTTATATTCCTTTAGGTTTATATCATTTGCATTTTAATAATTTCTCTGTTAAGAACTTTATCAGCATACTGAAGTAGCCTTATAGTCAATGGATGAAGTCTTTGATAGCATAAAGATGTTTAGAATATATACAAAATTTGTGAACATGAAATTTTAGATTAACATCACGAATAGCCATGTATTTATTTTACAAATACATGGTTAAAGGTAACCAAATTTCAAAGACTTCAGTTTTGTTTCTGATAGGTGAAAAAGACTCAAGCATTCATTCTAAGTGCTATGCTTGTTCACCCTATTTTAAGCTTGCATTTGTACAATCTAACAACCATTTTATCAACAGGCTACACAGAAATCTGTATTACATCCACATTGCCCGGTAATATTTTTTTTCTGCTGTAAAGTCAGTTTTAAAACAGCGTCTTAATTGCTATTTGACAGTGGAAGGACAAGCATAAGCTATTTTTAGATCCTATTAAAAATTTCTCAGGTCAAACAAAGGTGACAGAAAAATAACCACTAGAGGATTTTTATTGCATGTGATGGGACCACAAATAAACTTTACATCAGTACTCCCAATATGTCTAGACTTCAATGAAAGCAAAAGAGTGATGTTATCAGTTTGCTGGCTGCCTATAAATGTATGAACTGAGATCCAAGGATTGTGGTTCAAAGCCATCTGGGACAGGAAATTCCATGAGATTCTTCTCTCCAATTAAAAAGCCAGAAGTGGAGCTGTGACTCAAGTGATAGAGCCCTACCTTTGAACAGAAAAGCTCAAGGACCAAGCCCAGGCTCTGAGTTCCAGCCCTTGGACTGGCACCAAAAATAAAAGGGAGAGCTTATCTATTGATTTTTTTTTTCCACATGTAAGAGAAGAGATAAAATAACTCCAGATCCTTAAAGGTACCAATTTGGTGGATGATTTGATATCTTATATCTTCTGAAAATAAAAACAGCTGAATCTGAGTCACAAAGATGGGAGTTATTAATGGGAGAAGAAAATAACAAGAAGGGCCCATGGCTGCATTTTCTGAAGTTGTCAGGGCTCTCCCTTTCGATTCTCATAGTTCACTATTTCCAGTTTGCAAGGACAGGATTCGCTTTGACTTGCTTTGTTTTCTAATAGTATACCATTTGCAAATTTTGGCAAATAACTCCTAAATGCATTGCATTGTTAAATAAAATACACCCTTTGGTCAAAAGCATGTATTAAAACTTTATGATGAGAAATCTTATAAACTATTGTGTGAGAGGAAAATGTGAAGAATTTTCCCATTTACATATAGTCCTTAGAGAGGTCAGACATGGCCTCTATTTGTAAATATATTATCAAAAATTCTTTCATTTGCTGGAGATGGGTGGCTCACACCTGTACATGTACCTTCGCAAGAGGCTGATCAAAGGATGGTGGTTCAAGCCAGCCTGGCAGACAAATTCAAGAGTCGTATCTCCAATTAACCACCAAGAAGCTGGAAGTGGTAGACTAACAGCCTGCAGTGAAAAATTTCAAGCAATAATTGAAGGCCATGAGTTTAAGCCTGTATAATACAACTGCCCCCCCCAAACACACTCATACACATAGGAAGAAAATAAATAAATTTTTGAATCAATGCTAAATGAAAAAAAAATGAGATTAGTAGGTAAATTAAAAGCTTTTATCACAGAAGATTTCCTTTCTTTTATTAACTTTTAAAATGAAATATATGTGTGCTTTAATTCTTTTTTCATATTTTTTATAGTGATTAATAGAAGGGTTACATTACATTCACCAGACAGAAGGTGCATTACTCACAAACATTGATACCCTTTCTCATGTCTTGGTCCCCGTTTCCCTCCCTCACCCCCGCTCCTCATCTTGTTTTCCCCACTTCCCTATCCGATTTCAAATAAACAAATAAACATATATACAATATATCAGATAACAAGGTGAAATACTGTAACAATATGAGCTAACCAAAGGACAGCAAAAGAGATGAGTGATAACATAGTACATTAAGGTCAACAATCACTCCTTATATGGCTTTTGTTTCTATATCCTGGAGGTCTTTTTATTTAGCGTCATGCGATATGGCCTTATTCAGCTAGGTTTTGCTCTATTGAAAATCTCTGCTATGAGAGCCCAAGATTTCTACTGGTTATGACAAATGAAGGAATCCATTGAGCCTAAGTTCCTTTGAGTCTGGCTTACTTCACTTAATATGATTTTTTCTAAGTCTTTCTATTTCCTAACAAATGGGGCAATGTCATTCTTTCTGACAGCAGCATAGAATTCCATTGTGTATAAATACCACATCTTGTTGATCCACTCATCAACTGAGGGGCATCTGGGTTGATTTCATTTCTTTGTTATGGTAAATAGTGCTGCAATGAACATCATTGTGCTAGTGGATTTAGGATGTCCTTGTTTCTGGACAATTGGGTAAATGCCAAATAGTGGAATTGCTGGGTCATAGGGGAGCTCTATGTTTAGTCTTTTGAGGAACTGCCATACTGCTTTCCATAGTGGTTGAACGAGTTTGCACTCCCACCAACAGTGTAGTGGTGATCCCCCCTGGCCACATCCCCTCCAGCATCCGTTATTATTCGTTTTCCTAATCCTGGCCATTCTAACTGGAGTGAGGTGGAATCTTAGAGTTGTTTGGATTTGAATTTCTTTTATGACCAGAGATGTTGAGCATTTCTTCATGTGTCTATAGGCCATTTTTGTTTCTTCTTCAGAGAAGACTCTCTTTAAGTCTTTGGCCCATTTTTTAATGGGATGGTTGTTACTTTGGAGATTAGTTTTGGAGTGATTCAATTTTTTGAGTTGTTGATATATTTTAGATATGAGGCCTTTGTTGTATGGTTAATGAAGATCATCTCCCACTCTGTAGGCTTTCTAGTTCAATTGCTAGCTATGCCCTTTGCCATACAGAAGCTCTACAGTTCATTGTAGTCCCACTTATCCAGATTTTCTTTGATTTGTTGTGTTTCTGGGTCCTTTTTGAGAAAGTTTTGACCTGTGCCAAGGAGACCTAGTGTATCTCCTATTCCTTTTTGTAAAGCCTTCAGTGTATCTGCTTTTACCTCCAGGTCTTTGATCCATTTGGAGTTAATCCTGGTGTAAAGTGCTTCTGCAGGGTGCCTTTCTGCAGGTGCTTAACCAGTTCTGCCAGCACCACTTGTTGAAGAGGCTGTCTTTCTTCCATTCTATTTTTTTGGCTCTCTTATCAAAGATTAGGTGGCCATAGGTCTGTGGGTTAATATCTGGGTACTCAGTTCTATTCCATTTGTCCTTAGGCCTGTTCTTGTGCCAGTACCAACCTGCTTTGGTCACTATAGCTCTGTAATAGTGTCTAAAGTTTGGTATTGAAATTCCTCCAGCACTGTTCTTTCTGCTGAGGATTGTTTTTGCTATACAGGGTCTTTTTTTATTCCTTATGAAATTTTAAATTGCCTCTTCTATTTCTTTAGAGAATGCCATTGGAATATTGATGGGTATTGGGTTGAATTTGTAGATAGCCCTTGGCAAGTTTGTCATTTTCATGATTTTAATTCTTCCAATCCAGGAGTATGGGAGGTTTTTCCATTTCTTCAGTTCTGCTTTAATTTCCTTTTTCAGGGTTTTAAAGTTTTCATCAAAAAGGTTCTTTACACTCTTAGTTAATTCCTAGGTACTTTATTTTCTTTGAGGCTATTGCAAAAGGAGTTGCTTTTCTGATTGTTGCCTCATTCCTCTCACTGGTGGCATATGGGAAGGCAGTTGATTTTTGAGAGTTAATTTTATACCCTGCTACCTTGGCAAAGTTTTTAATCAGCTCAAGCAGCTTGGGAGTGGAGTCTGTAGGGTTCTTTAAATGCAGAATCATGTCATCTGCAAAGAGGGAATGTTTCACTTCCTCTTTCCCTATTTGGATCCCCTTCTTGCCTTATTGCTTTGGCTAGGAATTCTAATACTATGTTAAAGAAGAGAGGAAAGAGTGGGCATCCTTGTCTCATTCCTGATTTTAGAGGAAATGGGCTTCAGCTTTTCACCATGAAATATAATGTTAGCTGTGGATTTGTCATACACAGCCTTTATTATACTGAGGAATGTTCCATGGATTCCTAGTTTCTCCAGAGCTTTTATCATAAAGGGGTGTTGGATCTTGTCAAAAGCCTTTTCTGCATCTATAGAGAGAAGTATATGATTTTTGTCCTTGCTCCTGTTGATATGTTGAATTATATTAATTGACTGGCATATGTTGAACCAGCTTTGCATGTCTGTGATGAATCCTATTTGATTATTATGCATATTTTTTGATGAGTTGCTGAAGACGGTTGGCCAGTATTATGTTGAGAAGGTTTGCATCAATATTCATCAAAGAAATGGGTCTATAGTTCTCTTTCTTTAATGAATCTCTGGTTTGGGGATGAGGATTATAGTTCCTTTGTAGAATGAGTTTGACAAAGAGCCTTCATTTTAAATTCATTAAAGAGCTTGAGGAGTATTGGTGTGAGCTCTGGTTTGAAGACCTTGTGTACATTTAATTCTTAACCTTATAATATTTAAAATAGAATTTCTTATAAAAATCTTAAGTGGCTACTTGGCCTTGTGACCTTACATTTAGTGTTCCCACTTGTTTTCCACACTTCTGTCTTCCAACCATCACATTCTTTTTCTACCCTACTCTCAAATCACTGATCCAATATGTTGAGACACTAAGAAGTTGATTATAACACAGTGAGATATGAATAGTTTCTCTAAAAGGCATGACTGACAACAAAAAGTGTAATTCAGAAAAGCAAGTTAAACAGCATATAAGTAAAAGGACTTTCAATGAAGTATGAGGCAAATAGATACTATAAAAAGCCCTGATGTGAGTGATGTGAAAAGTTTGCTCTATTTTCAGGAATATATTTCTCTATTTTCCCTCTTCTTACCCTGTCAACTTCATTAATCAGTCCTGATTTCTGCCCTAGCTGACCAGAGTTGCCCTTGCATCAAAGCAGGATATTGTCTGAATGGAACATCCTCTGAGGCTTCCAAACATAATCTTTTGTGAGTGTGCATTGCATATGTGAGCCACAGTGGTAAAATTCATTTCCCTTCATGTCAGAAGAGAACTTGGTCAGACATGGAGGTCAGTAGCAGAGACATGTTCATCCCACTAATACTGTAATCTTACACAAGAAGTTAACTTATGATGCTCGTGGAGTGGAAGATGTTAAAATAACTTCAGGCTCTAAAGCTCTGATCCTAGTCAATGACTAATACTTAGAGAATCACAGAATGTCAGAGCTCAAAGGAACCTTCAAGGACACTTTTAAGACTTTTAACGTGTCATTGAAACACAGAAAAAAGGAAAAAAAATCAGATCTAATGGAACCATAGCTGTGATCAGTTGGCAGTGCTATATTCAATCTTTGTTTTAATTGTCGGGGTAATGTATAAAAGGGTTACAGTTACCTTTGCCAGGTAGTAGGTGCATTACTTCTCATAATTGATACCCCTTCTCATGTTTTTGTCCCCATTTCCCTCCCTCACCCCCTCCCAATCATCTTGTTTTCCCCCCTTCTCTTTCCTATTTCAAATAAACAAGTAAACTTATATGCAATATACCAGGTAACAAAGTCAGATACAGTAGGTATATGAGATTCACCAAGGAGCAACAAAAAAGAAGAGAAATAACAGTAAATTTAGAACAACCATCACACAAGATGAAGCTCTCATTTCCATATCCTAGAGATCTTTCATTTAGTCTCATCCTATATGACCTTATATACCTAGGTTTTGAGCTATTGTAATCATCTGCTAGAAGAGTCCTAGATGTGTACTAATTATTACAAATGAGGGAAACCATTGAGCCTGTGTTCCTTTGGGCCTGGCTTACTTCACTTAATATGATTTTTTCCATTCACATTTCTACATGATTTTTATTTCAAAATAGAAGTGCTAGACATTGTCACTCAGATCTATAATCCTAGTTACTGAAGAAACAAAAACTAGGTACCCTGGCTTGAGGCCAGAAAAGTCAAAAAGAAGTTTGAGAGACCCTATCTCAGCCAATGGTTGGGTTTGGTAGCATGAATCTGTCATCCCAGCTTTGAGAGAAGTGCAGTGAATGGGTATAATGGTATACACATGTCCTCCTTGGCAACACAGTGAGACATAAATAAGAGGATCAAAGCCCAGGCCAATTCAAGTATAAAGCAAGATAGTATTTCAGAAATAACCAACAACCCTGATCCATAGAAGGCAAAAATGGTTGAACATTTGCCTTTGGAGCATGAGTTCGTGAGTTCAACCTACAGTGACACCAGAAAGTGTAAAAAAATGGAGTGGAAGAAAATCATTCTCAGACAAATGCAAGAAATTTAATATTATGACTGAAAACCAAAAATCCTAGCAGTGTTTATAAAAATTTCAGCAGCATCCATTTAGTTCCTAGGATAAGTCTAGACTTCACCCTCACCTCAAGAACAAACTAAAACCTCCCCTCATATGGGAGAGTGAACTCAAGTTTAGTCAAGTCAGGCAACTTTACCATGGTAATAGAGAATTTTTTTCCATATATTTTAATTGTAATTAATTAATAGAAGGGTTACATTATATTCACCAGATAGAGGGTACATTACTTCACACACATTGATACCTTTTCTCATGTCTTGGTCCCATTTCCCTCCTCCCACCTCTGCCTGCCCCTCAAATGTTTTCCCCCCTTCCCTAACCAAATAACCAAATACGCATATATACAATATATCAGATAACCAGGTGAAATACTGTAACAATAAGAGATAACCAAGGAACAGCAAAAGAGATGAGAGATAACATAGTACATTAAGGACAACAATCACTCGTTATATGGCTTTTGTTTCTAGGATATGGAAAATTTGTGAGCAATTTAGAACCTGGTTTCTGATCAAAGTGTTCTATACACTTTTAGCTTCCTCTCTGCTGCCACCCCACTCCCAAACATTAGCCTTGACAAAGCCTAAGCAGGGGCTTAGTCCATTCCATTCATCACAGCCTCTGGAATATTCTCAGAAAAAGGAACAAAGCCAAGTCTCTACAACTATGAGACTCCCCCAACACTGGAACATAGAAATCCTCTAAGTGTTAGTGGCCTTACAAATAGCCTTAAATGATAATTTGAAAAATAATTCAATGAATTCAAAATTTAGAGTTTTGGTTAAAAAACATCCACTTACTGAATGCAGTCTTTGCATTTCAAAGCATAACTTTATTGGTATACTTTTTATATTAGTTTTCTGTTTCCCCTTTCTCATTTTTAAAATAAGTGGCTATTAAGTTAGCTAATATGAATATATAATTTAATATGTGAAATGTAAGCAAAAGTTCTAAAAATATTTCCAAATCTATTAATTGTATAGTAGAGACCTAGGTTAAAATGTATATAAATCCCAGGGGCCAGGAGTTTGGCCTAGTGGTTAAAGTGCTTGCCTAGCATGCACGAAGACCTGGGTTCGCTTCCTTGGTACCACATTCGTAGAAAAAAGCTGGAAGTGGTGCTGAGGCTCAAGTGGTAGAGCTCGCCTTGAGAAAGTCCAAGAACAGTGCTCAGGCCCTGAGCTCAAGCCCAGGACTGGCAAAAACAAACAAACAAAAAATGTATATAAATCCCAAATAAAATCTCTATACAAAATGTCATTGTCATCAGTGATAGACTTAAAGCTAAGTAATATTTCCATCTCCCTGTTTCCATTGTGGGAAGACAATCCCATGTTTTAAGTAGATATCAGTCTTAGGTTTGAACCAATTCTCTCTGATTACAAGTTCTGGGAATATTGGCAAAGTTGGCAAGCTATTTATCTTCTCAATAATTGCATTTTCTTATTAAAAATAGTCACAATAGGTAAGGTTTAAAGCTGGATTCTTGGTTGGGTTTCACTAACTAGATTCCCTCAGGCAATATTGGTTTATTAGACTACAATGGCTCCACTGTCTTCTGTGCATGTTATTTTTAGCTTCTTGGACACTTTTTTGGGAGACCAAAATTTGTAACCAATAGCTGAGTTAGAAGCCCTTCAACAGAATCATGGCTAGTTAAACACAGGTTGGGTTGAAGCAGGAAAGTGAATTCCAGGAGGGAAAGAAAGCATTCTAAAGCAATTCACGTCCCCTACAAAATCCATGCCTTTGGTTTTGGTGGCCAATGTGATGGCTGTTCCAGATAATACTTGAGTTCTGTGTGATCATGGGTCATCTGAGTCATTTGAGTCATTGAGCTCATGGGAAGTGGTGGAAGCTTTAGGTGCCAGCACTTACTGGGAGATCCCTCATTGGTGTCCTTGCTGGAGACCAAAGAGTCCAAGCAGTTCACTTCTTCTCCTTTAGTTCCTGGCATGGGGGTAGTGGTCCTGGTCCACAGCACTGTCCTCTTCCCTCTTGCTTTGTCACATTTAAAACCATGTGCCCAAATGGACACTTTCTCTTTTGGTAATTGCCTCAGGTTGTTTTATCATCATGACAGAAAGCTGACTAATACGAGTGCCCCAAGTCTGATCTTCAGTTGTCTTTGGAAGATTTCCCACCTCTACTTGCAGCTACCATTTCATTCCTAGTGTGTACCCAACTGCTGTCATTAATCTGTCTATTCAGAATGCTATTTATTAATCGGATGTATTTACTAAACTTCTTTCCAGTGTTCAAAGGATCTAGGTTATGGTTTGAGCGTTCCTCACATAAGTGGTTGGACAGGAATCTAAATGAAGTTAAAGAATGGAACCATGGGCTGGGAGTTTGGCCTAGTGGTAGAGTGCTCGCCTAGTATGCACGAAGATCCAGGTTCGATTCCTTGGTACCACATGCATAGAAAAAAAAGCTCGAAGTGGTTCTGTGGTTCAAGTGGTAGAGCTCCAGCCTTGACAGAGGTCCCAGGACTTCTGAGCACTTAAGAGAAGTGCTCAGGCCCTAAGTTCAAGCCTCACAACCTACAAAAAAAAAAAAGAATTTAACTAGGCAAAGAAAACAAGAGGCAGGGGGAAACAGTGAATGGCAAAGTGGGAGATGGATAATGTGAAGAATCTTTATGAAGGGGATGGAAACTTTTGAGCTGAGTATAACTCCTTGAGCTGAGTAACACTCCTTGACCTCAGAAACGTTACCCAAGGTTCCCACATGTTCTGCTTGTAACATACTAAATTTGCCATTTCTTCAATGAGGAAAGCAGAGATGAGTTTATTGGACTTATTTCTAACTTGAGGGTCAGATAGATGATTGAGAAGGTGGAAAATAGTCCACTATTAGCCCTCTTCTTCTGAAATGTGTGTACAGATGCTGATGAGCAACAGTCTGATAATTAATATTGATAGCAATAGTTACCTTTTCATTAGCATACAACACTGCATTCATTCCTAAGATGTGCTCATAGTTCTATTAAACAGGCATTAATCATGAGTGTTTAGACACAGTGAAGAAATTGTAGCCCTGTGACATTTCTGGTTATAGTGACAGTCTTTGCAAGAGTGGAAACTGGTTCCTTGTGCACACAGAGAGGAATGTGTATCAGGTGGAAAGATAAAACATGTGCCCTCCCTCCTCTAAAGAAGAGAAGCACAGCC
Organism: Megascapheus bottae; assembly: GCF_031878675.1. NCBI lineage: Eukaryota > Metazoa > Chordata > Mammalia > Rodentia > Geomyidae > Megascapheus > Megascapheus bottae. Next base: position 23,779,055 of record NC_143517.1, read on the forward strand.
AAGCTATGAAGTGGGATGAAGTCTCAGGCAGAAAAATGTCAGATATATAGTATCCATCCCAATGAAAAGAATGAAAACAATATTATACTTCAGTAAGTTATGTAAGTCTCTTTCATCCTTGCAATAAGCCTGCTATTTATTGCCCACAAAAACTTTATCTGTCACTGAAAAATATGAAAGTGAATTCAATTTTTACTTCATACAGCAGGGATGGTGTCTCTGTTTATAATAATTCATACATAGAAAATAGTCATGCATACATCACTTTCTCATGGCAACTGAACAACTCTTGGCACATCCATGGTGCCATCAAAGGAAGGGACCTCCTTTCCACCATGTGTGCTTAATTCCTAGGAGTGGTGGATTTCTGAGCTAAAAGAAGATGAAAATGTAACAAGGAAGTAGAAAAGGTACTAAAGAGAAACATGTGGTTAAGGGCCAAGAAATCAACAAACACAATATGTTAGGTCAGTTGAATTGTATTAAATGGGCCTGACATCTCTGGAGAAGAGACTAAAGACACAAAAACAGCAGGTAAGAACTGACTGGGCTTCCAAGAACCAAGTCCAGAGTTTATGTGTTTTGCATGATAGCTCTACAAGTATAGCTAGAGATAGATGCAACCTCAATCCACAGGCTTCTGATAGGAATCACTGTGCTGCCTACATTAGCATAGTTTGCTACACAAGTACTTTCCTGTTCTTTTACTTATCTCATTGTTTCCCCCTTGCTATTGGGTCTTTTCTCAGCTAGCTAACATAGCCAGTTCTTTTACTTTCCAGCTCCTGATCAACTTCATTCTTCTGGTATTCTTTTGCCTCCTGCTCTGTCATTGAAATGGAACTTCTCATTGCTGTACAGAAATAACCCATTGCTTTGTTTCTATTTGTATAGAATTAAGGATTCTAATATCAAAGTCAACCCAGACAAGATATTTCACAATGTAATCATCATGATCTTTAAGTCAATTTAATTCTGTGTCTTCTAGAAGTTTATTTATTTGTTCATTTTAGTGGTACTAGTGTTTGAACTCAAGGTTGCTGGCTTGGCAGATGTTCTACATTTTGAGTCACATGCCCAGCTATATTCAAATTAATTCTAATTGCAAATCAGATCCTCACTAGCTTTTCAGATAACAAGCTCAGTCTTGTAGGATAATCAAGGACCCTCCCTTTGGAAGACCTTTAGTATATTTTGTAATGCTGGATGTAAACACACACACACACACACACACACACACACACACACACACACCACTTATGCCAAGTCGACATGAATCTTTTTCCCTTCCCCCCTTTTTCTTTTTTCATTTTATGCATGCATTTGTTTATTTGTTTACTTATTTATTTTTCAGTACTAGGGTTTGGACTAGGGTTTCTCACTTGCTAGGCAGGCAGTCTACTAGTTGAGGAATACCACTAGCCTGAACTGGAACTTTGAGCACAGACTGTAATGCTTTAGAAGAATTTGCTCCAAGGGAAAGGCATCTTTATTGAGACACTTGTCCCTGTGTCTAGTTTCTCTGGGTCTCCTATTCAGATAGCCATTCTGAAATGTAGGATCTCTACAAGATATTGAACAGGCATGGAAAGAGTATAATCTAGTGAGAGACACTCCAGCCCTGTGCCCTTGTGACTGCAGGGAGCTTGATGTCTGTCTGTATTCCTTCAAAAGATTCCTTTCTCTTGCTCCTGTCTCTGACCTATGCTTCCATCAGGGAAACTGTGAAGTCTCATAGTAAGTGCCTCTTCTTTTTTTCTCTCTGAAAACTTACTTATAGTCAAGTTAGCATAAGGCCTTGGTAAGTGGAAGAAAAAAAGCACCCCCCCTCAGGAAACTACTAGATCTATTTTTTTTAATCACCCCGAATCCATGGTTTGCAGCTCAGTCTTGTTTTATACATTTTATGTCTATTTTTTGTTTTTGAATCTCTTGATTTTTTATTAAAGAATTTATTAACACTGATTTTTCATCATATCTCAAATGACATGTTTAACAATCATGATCAAGAAGGGAATCTCTATATACACTGGCACTTAGTTTTTAGAACATAATCAAAATTAGGCTAAGGGTTTATATATCATAGAAACATATTAATTTATGAAATAAAACATTATGTATATAGAGTCATAGGTTTTTATGTCTATGTAGTTATGTTTATATTTCCAATACCATGTCCATAGTTTGGGTATGCAAATATTGAGTCCTCGCTCTTGTACTATTTGGATCTAATAGCCACATGTTAAGAATACTATGTGCCTTTTGTCCCTTTGGTCTTGACTTGTCTCACTGACATTTAGCAGAATTCTTATTGTAAAATTAGGCTAAGGGTTTATATATCATAGAAACATATTAATTTATGAAATAAAACATTATGTATATAGAGTCATAGGTTTTTATGTCTGTGTAGTTATGTTTATATTTCCAATACCATGTCCATAGTTTGGGTATGCAAATATTGAGTCCTCGCTCTTGTACTATTTGGATCTAATAGCCACATGTTAAGAATACTATGTGCCTTTTGTCCCTTTGGTCTTGACTTGTCTCACTGACATTTAGCAGAATTCTTATTGCACAGAGTAATTTCACTGCCTGAAAAAAAATCATATATGTTCAACATGATTTTTCTCTCCTCTGAGTAACTCTAATGTTTTTTGTATGTTTATTTTTAATGACTCCATATTTTTTGCTTTTCTAGAATGTTATTTAATTGGAATCATGGAGAATTTAGCTTTTTCAAATTGTCTCTTTCATTAATATAAATCCTCCCTGCATCTTTTTATGGTTTAATAGTTTATTTCCTTTTAGTACTGAATAATATTCCATTGAGTGAATAACAATCCATAAGCTGTTCACAGATAATTCATTTCACTTATAAAAAAGCAACTTAGCAATTTCCAACTTTTAGCTAAAGAGATGGTTGTAAACATAAGCAGACTTTTGGGTGGATGTAAGATCTCAACTACTATAATATTATGTATGGCCATGGTTTAATTATATAACTGGTTTTATTTAAATTTTATTATCAAGTTGATATATGGGGGGTTACAGTTACATATGTAAGGTGAGTACATTTTTGTCGAATATTTTTCCGCATTCCCCTGTTTTGATAAGTCTGTTTAGTTCTGTAAGAAATTATCCAATAGTCCTCTAAAGTGGCTATAGTCTCACATTCCCACTACATCTTTATTAGTACTATACATGGTTAATGTTCTGGGTTTTTATCATCTAGTAGAAATACAGTGTTACTTTGTTATCATTCTAATTTGCATTTCCTAATGACCTGTGGAATGTTACATCCTCTTACATGCTTTTTTGACATCCTTGTTGATGAGTTATCTAGTAATCACTCTGACCTTGGACCTAATTTTTATGTTAGCTCTTATGGAGCTTTGGTCTTTTGGCTTCACATCAAGCATGTTTTCCTACTAGCCCTTAAACATGCTCACTTCTCGTCCTCTAATTTATTTTATGTAATACCTTTCAACCTCCTCCTTTACTAAAAATTTTCTTCAAGTGTCATTTACAACTCCCTCTAAAAGTTCTCATTTATAAAAAATCATTAATATCTTAATGTCTATATTATCTAATATTAAATTTAAATATTCAATTATTATGTTCAAAGATCTGAAAATCATATTTGACTCATTTATCTTGTCAGCTGTCATTCTGAAATATATTTATCAGCATACCCACTTTATTCCTTAATATGCATACCTACCACCAAAATGTACATTTTCATTTGAAAGTATTCAATTCTGTTTGGTGAATAAGTGTCATATAGAAATCACTGGTAAAAATCTTTCAAAAGGGAACTGCTACTCAGGAGGCTGAGATCTGAGGATCACGGTTCAAAGCCAGCCAGGGGCACAAAAGGACCTGAGATTCTTATTTCCAAGTGCGGCTTGGCTCAAGGATAGGGCAGTAGCCTTGAGCTGAAGATCTCAGGGAAAGTGCCCTGGCCAGTTCAAGTCCCATGACAAAAAACAAACAACTTTCAAAGGGGGTTTTAAATATGAGTTCCAACATATTAATTTTGGGATAATACAGTTCAATCCATTGCAAGTAATATTTACTATATTTCTTCTTCCAAAGTTGATTTATAATAGTAGCTATACATATTTGAAAGGTAGGTACAGTAAGTTAGAAAATGTTTTTCTCTTTTTTTCTATTAAGAACAAGACAACATTAATAACTAAGTTACCATGTTTTATCCTGTATTTTTCTCAAGTTCTAACAACAGCTTAGTTTATAAATTGTACCTACATATTGTTCTTGGGGAATCAAGTTTAGGACCCTGTATTTGCAAGCAAGATACTTTAGAACTTCAGGTCCTCCCGCCCTTTTTAATTAGAGTTAAAACTAGGTAGGATCTTGCTTTCAGCCCAGCCTTTTCTTCGCTTGGGGATGAGAGATTTGAACCACTGTGAACAGACATTGGCTAAGGTACTTAGAACTTTTATGCCCAGGCTGGCCTCAAATTGTGATCCACTGATCTCTTCACCTTATTAGCCTAGTAGATTAAGGATCTATAAAAGAATAATCTACCATGTCTGGCCTATATACATTTTATAAAATTCTCTTCCAGGGATAAACAAATATGCTAATCAAAAATGAACACAGAATAATATTACACTACAATACTATCTCCTTATCGCCAAAAGAACACTTTGAGACAGCATCTGTTATTCTATACATCCATATCTTCATACTAGAAAAAGAACTGAACCTCATCATCTTTTTCAACAATTACAACTCTTACATGATAATGAGCACTATTCAATCCATGTAGTAGTTCCCAGGAAAATATTTCTTTTAATTTCAATTTTCTCTGCATATCACAGGTAGAAGCAAGACAATCAATAGAAGTCCCTCAATTATCATCTACAAAATTATGCCAGTGTGGCTCTTTGGGACATGAATATGTTTCCTTTGTGATCTGGGGTAGAGGAATAGGAGAAATGGGGTAAAAATTCTCTTTAAAATTGTGGGCTAAGTATAAATTTTGATCTATTGGCAATTTGGAATGGATGTAGATGTAAAGAAAGAGAGGAAATATAATAAAGGAAAAGGAAGATTTCCAATTTGCTTTTCATTTACCTCTTTTTGATATTTTGAATCTCTTTTCAATAATGGCAAGTCACATTTTATTGAACACAAACAATATAATTCATAATATCTGCTTCAAATAGTTAAGAACTTTTAACAAAACAAGAAGTTTTAACAGCTACCTAGACTATTATGAGATACCTTTGGCAGAGAAAATCCATAGCTTTTTTTTTCTCATTATTTATCACAACAGCTATCAATTTAGCAGTTACTTGACCACTGACATGTTGAGAAGCACTCAGCTTACAGCTTTAGAAGATAAGTCCTAGACTGAGAAAGTATTTTTTTCTGGATGACCTAAATGAACCATGTGTTTTTCTCTTAATAATTGGAACTCAGATATTTGTCAATTTTTTTATCTTATCCCATTCAAAAACATAAGTTACTTACAGGCAAACTACATTCTATATTTCTCAGTATTACTTCAGTTACTGAACAATGAACAAATATATGAAGAATATAAATACATGTGTGTGCAAATATATCTAACACAGGGAAATATATGTATCTTCACATTTCATATTTATTATGCTTTATTAGCAGCTCCTTCACTCAATTTTAATCTTAATGATTAATTTATCCTTCATGTATAGAGTCATGTATTCCTCCTGTACTATAATTTCATTGTATTAATTTTACCTAAAAATAGTCTGTGATGGTTTTCATTTTCAGGGAAAATAAAAATTTTCTTGAAAAATTTTTGCTGAAGGGCCAGGAGTTTGGCTTAGTGGTTAAAGTGCTTGCTTAGCATGCATGAAGACCAGGGTTCGATTCCTCGGTACCACATACATAGAAAAAAGCTGGAAATGGTGCTGAGGCTCAAGTGGTAGAGTGCTAGCCTTGAGAAAGTCCAAGGACAGGGCTCAGGCCCTGAGCTCAAGCCCAGGACTGGCAAAAAAAAAAAAAAAAAAGAAAAATTTTTGCTGGATACATAGCAGTTGAGTGTGGTACATCAGCTACCAGAGGCAAAGGAAGTTTCATCAATGGAGACTAAATTAGTTACATAGCAGTAATAAGTCCATCATCAAATAAAATGGTACAAGAAAATGATAATATACTTCATTCTTCACAAAGGTAAGAACAGTATTTTCATGTATTCAACATAAGGAGATGATGCATACTTAGGAAAATAGATGTAGTTATTCGGAGCTAAACATTATAAATACATCAAGATGTCACCTCAGAACTGTGTGTAGGTCTTATGTGTCAGTTAAAAATAAATTTAATTTTTTTAAATCTTTACATCTTTCTTACAATGAGGACCCTAAACTTGTCCAAGCACATCTAAAATTCTTTTCTTAACCTATCACGATTTAATTATAAACCATTAAGAGTAAAATAAATAAAAGTAACTAGAAAATGATAATATCACTGAGCCTCATACTTACAAAAATAAGTGAAGAGGTGATAAATAATCACTCCACAAACACACCTTACCCACCAGAAATGATCTAAAATCTATGTTCAACAAATTTGGTTGCTTTTCACTTCATGTCTGGTTCATTTTCATAGTGTACATCAAAACAAACAAATGAAGAGTTAAAGAGTTTATGAAGATTCCAGGTAAAGTTTCCCTTAGTGAAAGTGTATCTCAAAAAACTGCTAACTGGGGCCAGGAGTTTGGCCTAATGGTTAAAGTGCTTGCGTAGCATGCACGAGGATCCGGGTTCGATTCCTCAGTACCACATACATAGAAAAAAAAAAGCCAGAAGTGGTGCTAAGGCTCAAGTGGAAGAGCTCTAGCCTTGAGAAAGTCCAAGGACAATGCTCAGGCCCTGAGTTCAAGCCCAAGACTGGCAAAAAAAAAAAAAACCTGCTAACCAAATTAGGCAAGCTTGTTCTGTATTTGTAGCTTTAATTAATATAATAACTGACACTATCTGATGTAGAATGTCATGAGAATTCTCAAGTTGCTTGTAATGAGAACTGAACTGCTCTTAAGGGATCTTCCCTAGAGAGACAACTCATTGATTCTTTCTTATAGGGACAGGGACTGCCTGGAATGTAAAGTATGGAGTTTTAGTTTGAAAACTAAGGAAACAAGACAATTTTTTGGATTTGGATTTTGTTAGAGTGAATGTATTTCAACGGGTATATGTGTGTACTGTTGTTTTATCAGCATCTCCCTTTTGCTCTGCTTGCCTTGCTGGTGCTTTACTACCTGAACCATGCTCCTAGTCCTGCTCTTTGACGGTTAATTGGAAATACAATCTTATGAAGTTTGTGTCAAACTGGCTTTAAATTGTGATCCTTTGAATGTCAACTAACTGAATAGCTAAGAATACTGGTGTGAGTCACTGATGCAAGCCAGTGTTTTTGAAATAATATATATCCCAGGCTGGCCATATATTCAAGAGACTCCTTCTCCACATCTCAATATTGGGATTGTAGGTCTGTACACCTACATCTTGCTTATCACAGCTTTTTCCATATATATTTATTGTAATTAATAGAAGGATTACACTATATTCACCAGATAGAAGGTGCATTACTTCACATACATTGATACCCTTTCTCATGTCTTGGTTCCCATTTCCCTTCCCCCACCCCTCATCTTGTTTTCCCCCCTTCCCTATCCACAATCCAGAAGTAATGCTGAAATTCTAGTCATTAAATTAACTCCGAATCTTTTACACTGCTTCTACAGAAGTCTCTCAAGGAAGCTAAATAAGAATTCTTCTACTGAATCATTTTATGTAAACTTCCACCACAGAGTCACAAATTAAGATCCAATAATGAGCCAGATGTGGGCAAGTTATGCCTACTAGGGATGATATTCACAGAAATGACCAGAGCAGTTTTTCTCAAATTCAGCGTGCACCCATATCTCGTAGAGATGAGGGAAAGTGATATTGACTACCCATTTGGAGATTTCATTTGAAGAATCTGTGGTCTATGATAACATATGAGCTGAGGGGTAGACCTCAACAGTCAAGCAAAATGTCAACCAGCATAAATCTTTGGTAATTTATATTTTTATGTCCATATTGACATGAAAATATGAAGCTAGTAGACAGTCTTCACCTCTATAAAAGTCATACCGTGAGGTGATTAGTGAGTTTAGGTCTTTGTTCTTTTTTTTCATATATTTTTTATTGTAATTAATAGAAGGGTTACATGATATTCGCCAGATAGATGGTGCATTAATTCCCATACATTGATACCCTTTCACATATCTTGGTCCCCTTTTCCCTCCCCCCACTCCCACCCCACATCTTGTTTTCCCCCGTTCCCTATCCCATTTCAAATAACCAAATACAAATATATCTGATATATCAGGTAACAAAGTGAGATAGTGTAACAATATGAGATAACCAAGACAAGGTTCAGCAAAAGTGATGAGAGATAACATAGTACCTTAAGAACAATAATCATTCATTATATGGCTTATGTTTACATCATATTTTAAATGACAAGTTTAACAAACAAGTTTAACTAACCCTTAGCCTAATTTTGACTAAGTTCTAAATACTAGTCCCAGTGATTATAATTAGAGATTCCCTCCTTGAACACTTGTTTGGTCTTTGTTCTTATAGCCATAATTGATACTCATAAGCACTGTTCTTTCATCATGTGTCCTACCTTTCAACAGGAGGGTGTGTGCACACTCAGGGTATTCCAGTGGAACTGAGGTTGCAACTTCTCAAACCAAATACTATTATCTCAGGATCTGACTGCTAAACTATGAAAACTGGCATCAGCTTAAAAGGTTTATTGATAGCCACAATCAGTTTATTTTTTAATTAGGTTCAGTAGGTGATTTTCAGTTTAATCTGATACCCAGATAGTAGAGATGAGAGTTCTTTTAAAATCAAACAAAAGGCTTCCCCTCTCAGTTTTGAGTTGGTGATAAGATTGTATATGAATGTGACATTTTCTCAATACAAAGCAGTGGCATCCATCAATACACAACCAATGCTGGAGTTCATATATTTCTATAACCCTCCCCCGCAGCCAGAAATGTCACATGTGACAGTATATTTCCTTCTCATCTTTATCCCATCCCACTATCACAGAAATAAAAATATACTAGTAGATATTATATATTAGCAGTCAGGGACTACCTATAGTCTAAAATTTTTCTTACATGGACATATATTACCCTAACTAATTAGCCATTTCTATCTAACCATATAGCCATAAAAATAGTTCTACTAAGTGCTTTTGGCAACTATAATATGAAATACATTTTCCTCAATTTAGAAGAACAAATAAATATTTGGAAATTCTTCCATGGAACTAAGAAAAACGATTTTACTTTGTCATACAGAAAAAGTATTTGACAGATTTGGTAAGTTAAATTTTTAGACAAAGCATGTTACTAAAAACTATTAGAAGAACAATCCTGAGGAATCAGTAGTAAGAGTGAATAGAGTAGCTGAGCACCAGTGGCTCATGCTCAAAATTCTAGCTACTTAGTAAACTGAGATCTGAGGATCTTGGTTGGATTCTGTCATGGGCAGGAAGTAGAGTCTGTGGCTTGCATGGTAGGAAACCTTGAAAGATCAGGCTAAGGGACAGTGCCCAGACCCTGAGTTTCAGCGCTACTACTGGTGTGTGCACACATGCACACACACACACACACACACACACACACACACACACACACACACACACGAGTGAATAGAGTGCTTATATACAAAAGAAGCTGGTGGTCTAAGAAAAGGTTTGTAACCACAGACATTCTTCCTCATCCTCGGGATGGTATTAATTGCTGTAGACGCACATATGGCTCAATGTTTACTTATACATTTGACCATAAGCAACTAGACGACTCTCTCTTTATGACACTTTGTAGAATGTTGATATGAGTAAATTTCATACGAACACATCACCTTCTAGCATCATCCAACTGATAAGGTTAGATTGTTAAGGTTATTTTGTTTCCAGTACTAGCATTAATTTTGGTCATCATTAATGATCTGGTTTTAGTTTTATAGGAAGCAGAGCTGTGCTCAAGTGGTAGTGTGCTCGCCTTGAGCAAAAATAATTAGCAACAGCTTCCAGGCCCTGAGTTTAAGCCCCAAGAACTACCCATCCCCCACACCCCCCACAAAAATACAGTGTGTTACATACAACAGTGTAAGAAATCTCAAGAAGATAAAATTACTCAGTAGTTGAGTGTTAGGCTTTATCAGGTGTCATTCTCTCCTAATTTACATTTTTACACACCTAAGACTTTTTTTATGTAAAAAGATTGAGAAATAGCTCACTGAAATAAGAGATAAGCCACAGACTAGTTAAGTGACAGGCATTAAAGAAAAATTTTTCGTATTGTTTACCAAAATACTATGATCTTGATTGTGTTTCAAGAAGGATATGTATACACAGGACGGACATGGCAGACATCTTTCTTGAGATGAGAAAGATCATATTTCCTCTCTTTTTTTTGTTTTGTTTCACCAGTCCTGGGCTTGAGCTCAGGGCCTGAGCACTGTCCTTGGATTTTCTCAAGACTAGAGCTCTACCACTTGAGCCGCAGCACCACTTCCAGCTTTTTTTCTATGTATGTGGTACCAAGGAATTGAACCCGGGTCTTCATGCATGCTAGGCAAGCACTCTACCACTAGGCCAAACTCCCGGCCCGAGAAAGATCATATTTCAATGAGACATAAGAAATAAATAGGCAACAAAGAAACATAGGCTCAATGGTTTCCCTCCTTTGTAATAATTAGCACACACTTAGGACTCTGTTAGCAAAGGATTTCAATAGCTTAAAACCTAGATACATAAGGTCATATAGGATGAGGCTAAATGAAAGGAACTCTAGGATTTGGAAAGAAGAGCTTTATCTTGTGTGATTGTTGTTCTTAATGTACTGTATTCTTTCTCTTCTCTTTTGTTGCCCTTTGGTTAATCTCATATTGTTACAGTATTTTGAAAATAAGATGATTGGGAGGGGTGAGAGAGGGAAATGAGGACAAAAACATGAGAAGGGGTATCAATGTGTGAGAAGTAATGTACCTACTATCTGGCAATTGTAACTGTAACCCCTCTGTACATTACAATATAAAAAGAAATAATGGGCAAACAATTAAGGACACAGCACAGTTGCAAATTTGGTGAGTACTATGAAGAAATTACATGATTTGCTCTCATAGAAATAAAAGCCAAGGCAGGCTGAATTATGAACTGTAGAGGAAATGTTATAGAATATTTTTCTCTAGTGCCAGGAGTGTGGCCTAGTGGTAGAGTGCTTGTCTAACATGTGTGAAGCCCTGGGTTTGATTCCTTGGTACCACAAACATAGAAAAAGCCAGAAGTGGTATTGTGGATCAAGTGTTAGAGTGCTAGCCTTGAGAAATCTCAAGGACAGTGCCCAGACTCTGAGTTCAAGCCCTGGGACTGACAAAGAAAAAAAAAGAATATTTTTCTCAAAGAATTATATTTAGACCAAGTCCAATGAGTAATGAATCAGTCTTATAATTCCCAGCAACACAAGTCCAATATAGAACAGCAATTGCTAGCCTCAAAGTTGTGAATGGCTTTATTTGTTCATGTAACTGGCAGAAATTCTGTGTGTGTGTGTGTGTGTGTGTGTGTGTGTGTGTGTGTGTGTGTGTGAATAATCCTAGAAAAGAAAAGAAAATGTAAAATATCTCCAAATCTTGACAAGATATGCCCTGCCTGAAGATGATTGATAAGCTACTGTGATGACATTTGAGGCACTCACGAGAAGAAATGGGAAGATGCTAAGTTGGGTGAGATTCTGAAGGTAGTAAGTTCTGCCCTTTATTTCTTTTGGTAACGTGGAGCCAGGATTATTCATAAAGAGGAGACTAACACTTTTCCAACATGTTAACTCTGAAGGATCTGAAATATAGGTAATTTGGAAGAGAGAGTTACGTGGGAACAAGCTTCCTTCAAATTTGTGGATAGTATGCATGGTAAAATATTGAAAAAATATACAAAACCCAGCAAAAATGTTTTCTATGTACTTGACATTTCAGGCTGATGGACATCTGTGAAATTTGGTAAATTTAACATAGTCATCAATATGAATAAAAACAATGTTTGAGTTGATGTGCACATGCATGTGGATCTATCCATATACATATGGGTACAGACAGAAAAGTTAGGGTTGTATAATAAGGTTTTGAATGCAACTTTCTATGTAGATATCATTCATAACTAAAGTTCCAGTAAAAAAAAATTACATATGTTCTGATCTGTGTGTAGGTAGATGGCAGAACCAACCTAATAATTGATTTATCCTGTCAGAAAAGCATTCCAAGAGAAGACCAATTACACTAAGACCAAATTATACTTTTCAATTACACAGGTGAATCAATCCAACTCAATGTGTCAAAGCATAAAAAAATGTTTTAGAAAAGACAGCCAACATACTAAATTTCCCTACCCATTACCCAGAAGTAAGTACTAGTCAGATGACTAAAATGTCATTCTGTCAATATCCATGAGCTTATGAACATTTCCCAGCCCCATCTATCAAAGCACCTTCCACTTCATGTTCAAATATTTTCCTAAAATACATTCCTATGTGAATTATCTTTAGGATGCATTGGAATTCAAGAAAATAAGGCAAAAACAATAAAATAAAAATATGCAGAGACACATCAGGGTTCCCAGTACTAAAGTTTTATTTCTTTTCTTGCCTTTTGCTCTATTGTTTAAAGATTACATTTCCTGAATTAGGGTATGTCATGCAACAGATATGGATAATGTTTTGAAGTCTGCAATACGTAAGGAGGGAAGTTTGAAAAGAAAAGCTGTCTCTATGTTCTCAGTGGTGTGGCATTGCTGAAGCAAGAGATGTAATTTGGGAGAGATCATGAAGTTTGAAAACCACTTAGGTCTTTATTGATAATAATGAGATGCTACTGAAAGGTTTAATAGCAGTATTTTAATCAGATCTAAATTTCTTAGATGTCTCTGGCTCCAATTAGGAAAATAAATTGCATGATAAAGAATAAGCACAAAAAGATAAGCAGCTACAGCCTTAATCTGCCAGAAGCAAAATTGTAGCTTCAACTAGGTTTTGATGATGTCAAAGAGTAGTGGACATATTCTAAAGACATTTTAGAAGTCAAATTGACAGGTGTTTGTGAGGAATTTGGAAAGTGGAAAGGGAAAGATTGAAGATAGTAATAATATTTTCTATTGTCATAAGGCTTCGATATTTACAAAAAGATAGACAGACAGATATTTCACTTAATTATTGCAATGTCACATGCAGAAGTAACAATTGCTATTAATTTCATTTTTACAAAGGAGAAAAAAGAGATAGGAAGAAGCTAAGGGGTTGTAGTAGATTTTAATTACTAGAATTATATTTAAAGCATTCCTGTGAACTTGGGAATTCTTTCTGCAAGTTCAGGATACTTCCTATTGAAAATCAACCAACCTGAATTTTCTGCAAAGTTTGTCCCTGAAAAAGCCCTTGGATCCAAACTGAGTATTAATTTATCTACTCATTTTTCATTTCTAATCTCTCTTGGCATGGATCCCAATTGATTTGGCACAAACTTCAAAGTAAAGAAAAGCAAGGTCACCAGCCATACAGCACTCAAAAATGAGGAGATAAACACAACAAAGAAAAAAGAAAGAAAGAGAGAAAGAAAGAAAGAAAGAAAGAAAGAAAGAAAGAAAGAAAGAAAGAAAGAAAGAAAGAAATGGAAGCCTTCTGTTCCATGATGAGCTCTAGGAAGAATCACACTGTATATGAAATGATATGTCACTAAAAATTGTGGAACAATAACAATATAAGTTAATTACCCTCTAAGGCAGCTCAAGTTCTAGTGACACAAAAGATGATCTCACCCAAATGGGTTGTTGAATGTTCACAAAGTATAGTCAATAATCTAAGCTGTCATTATTATCAGCATATTAGTTCATTAATGTTTCCAAAACAATGATTTGACTGAAGAACAAATTGGTGCACCTACTGCTAAGCTAACTAGAATTCAGTTGGAAAAGGATTCCTTTTTACCTAGACACATGGCAACAGCGTTTCTATACTGGATGATAGAGAGTGATTGGAATTTTAATTTAGAATAGTCACATAGAGAAACTAGTTATCTGTAATTATTTCTGTAATTTTGGAAATTTTCTCATCAGCTACTACTATACCCACAAATTTATGATCCAATCTAAGAAATCAGACACTGCTTATATTTTTGAAACTACCAATATGTTCTCTGAGTTGTTCCCCCAGCCATATTATACAAATACTATTATCTTAAATATTGTATTTACCATTTTGTTGCTTCTATCACATTTTAACCACATATGGGTAGCCATCACAACAATATATCATTTTAGTGAGTTTTATATTTAAAATTTTACCATAATAGTGATTTACTTTTGCAATTCAGTTGTATGCAAAATATTTCAACAAGGAGTCTAATAAATATTTGTCTTATAATATTGGCCTTAAAATACACCAAATTAAAGAACTAAAACAGCTTAAAAATAGAACTGTACTTAAGACATACTCAGAGAGAAATTAAGCTTTGTGCATTGGGGTCTAGCATCTCCAAGCCTGTATCACAAAGTAACTAGGTAAATGAAGATTTTAGCTATACTCCTACAGCATTGGAAGCAATCTCAAAAGGACCCATATTTGTAAAGGCCTCCGAGATTGGGAGAGAATGAAGTGATCTGCTTTGCTAAGAGATACGAAAAACTACTCCAGGTACTTGCACTCAGAATCAATCTCTGTAACTCCAACTTGAGAATCTAAACACTCAGCTGGATTACATTAAATCTCAAATGCTTGAACTGACCAATCTGATAAATACCCTAACTTCACTACTGCAACTAATTTTGCCTTGCTGTATGTTAGTCTTTCTACCAAACTTCTTCATTTGCCCTATATGCACCACTCTGCTGTAAACCCTACCACCACCACCACCACCACCACCCATACCACAGCAACTCTTTCTTTTGGTAGTACCGGAGTTGGAACTTGCCTTGAACTTGCTGGCATGTGTTCTAACACTTAAGTCACATCCTATCTCAACAATAATCTTATGCAGATTTACAGCCTGTGTAGATTTACAATTCCCCCTTTGTCTACCAGTGAAAGCCTTTGTGATCATACTATCGTTTCATTTTACAGATCTAGAAGCATGCTTAGCTTGTTGTTGGTGGCTCATAACTGTAATAACTACTCAGAAGGCTGAGATTTGAGGATCATGGCTTGAAACCGGGTAACCCAGGCAGGAAAACCTGTTAGACTCTTACTTCCAAATTAATCACCACAAAATCCAGAAGTGAAGCTGTGGCTTAACTGGTAGAGTGTTAATTTCAAGCCCCCCCCCCCAAAAAAAAAAGCAAAAAGAAGCAGGCTTAAGAGAAGACAAGGGGAAGGTTCTGTAGTATCTCTGTTTAGCTCCAGACCTTATTCACTTGCCTATTGCTTCAACTGGAATCTGGCAACTACATTTTTTTCAGCATCTCAGAAAACACCTATCATTTTCCAAAACAGTAATATTTTTATCAGAATTATTCAGTAATATCATTTGAAGGTATTTTACTTGACTTAAAACTAATGCCTATCAAGTATTTTACATGTGCCAGAAAGTGTTGTCAGTATTTATGTGAAATTTTCACAATAACTTTGTGAAGTATGATTTAATATCCCTCTTATTTCAGAGATGAAGAAGTTGTAATAGAGAGGATTATCAAATTTAAACCTGCATGTTTGATTCCAAAGCGTATATTCCTACATTGCCTTTCTTTATCTTTAAAAGCATGTGAGTAGTATGTTTTATGCATAATCTTCCTCAGGTATTTTTAATTCTATTTTAATAGGCTCATGTTATCACTTTTACATTCCTTTTTAAATTAACTTAGGAAGTACAATAGAACAATCAATTTTCTAAATGGCCTTTAAACTGAAATTAATTATTAAATAAAATATTTTATTACACTAAGTTAACATAGGCCAAATGGTAGAAATATGTTCAATTCCTGGTTATTAAAAATAAGGAGAGATGTAAGAATCCAATCAAGAAAGCAGATAAGGCCCCATTTGGAGGGAATTCACATACTCTGGTAATTTTTATTTTTTACTTTTACCTTTTTTTCCATATTTTTTTCTAATGGCTTCAAAATGAATTAGGAAATGTCAGGCTTTTAAAAATCAATTCAAACAGAGCGTCAAGCCAGTAGGCTTCACTCAGGGCAGGGGGAGCCTGTTCAGTTGTTTCCTCTCGCCCTTGCTGTTTAAAATCCTCAATCACTGCCATTTCTCTTCTCAGCTTTCTCCACACTTTACAGGCAGCTGAATGAAAGGGCAGAAGCTTCCTCTGAATCTCCAGTTATTTCAGTTCTGAAATCAGCTGAAAAGGATGAACTCCCTAGAGACAGAAATGCATTCTCTCCATCATGAACCTGCAATGCCCTCGGGTTGTGGCAAGGGAGGAGTTGAGCACTTGAACCTGGATAAGGCTTTTTTTTTTTTTAATCAAAGTGAACCACTCTTGATCCACACAGCCTGGGGCACAATTTATTTAAAACAATACGGTACATCAGAGAAGGTAAATAACAACAACAACAGCAGCACAGGTATAGCAATGTGCCTGTAAATAAGAAAGGGAACCATAATTGCTCTCAGCACCTTCATAAAATGGGGCTTCAATATATGTGTATGTGTTTTTTTTAATCCAGCTTCATGCATGACTTCATTTCTACAGTTCTCTCTTCAATGCTCTGTTGTGTCACTCCACCAATAAACATATACATCAAGCCAGTTGAATTATGTTCAAACTCTTTTCACTTGGAGAGAAAACAACAGCCTTGTGGTTTAGAGGAATTAGCACTGACCCAGACATTTGAAGATGAGAGCTTAGTCTACCTCCTGACCATCCAGCCCTTGGATGTTAGTTGAGTTGTGCATCCTCACTGAAACTCAGTTTTCAGACTTTGAGAGTATTCACCTGCCAGAGTTCTCGTGGTGATGAAATGAGCTGATGTCTGAGAAAGCAGTCGGAAAGCATGTTGTATGTTGTATGTTTAAGGTGTTTTGTTTTGTTTTCCTGATAAAGAAGCCCTCAGCACTTTTCAGATATGTAATATTTTACAAATAAATGTAATATTTTATGTTTTTACTTGACCGATTTTCTAAATACTTACTTTTCCTAAATTTACTTGCCAGCACATTGGGTCATTGAAGGAATTATTTCAGTTTTGTCTGCTATTTAATGTGTTTATGCCTATGTGAAAATTACAAGTCTCCTAGAGAAACCTCACACTTAGACTTTAGAGTATAAGACTAAGCATAGTTACCCCTTCCTTTTCCTTCAGTGAATTATGTGCTCATCTTAAATGCTGATTCTTTCATATCTAAAAAACTCCAGCAAAATGAAAATGACACTGAATATTAACTAACACTGGTTGTGTTTAATCATAACTTAGCCTATCTGTGTGACTTTTGATGTCAATCTCATTTAGACAAATCATCATCTTATCTATTCCATTTGACCAATAATTCTCTGTTTAAGCAAATTTGGACTGTGTACATTTTCTCAGAAGCTTTTGGATCTACAGCTATACAATTGCCTCAATGTTATTTAAAATCATAGTATAATGTACTGTGAGCTTATTCTTGTTTTAATAAAAAAATAGTGACTTCTAATGGCTTTAGGATATCTTCTTTCATGTTCTGTAATTTGTAGGATATAACAAACATGTACATAGTCTTAGGACTTGAAACATTTTCTCAGAGCACATGTACCACAGGACACATTATAGTTGTAAATTAAGGTCCACCATGTTGCAGAAAATCAGCCTTCCATATCACAGTTTTCTTCTCTGAATGAGGCAAGAATCAGCCAGTAAATATCTGTGGTCAACCTCAGATTTGCCTCACTGGGAGTTCACATGTATTTTTAACTGCCTTCAATTGTTAATGTATTCCTGAAATGAGATGCATCACCTTGAAGGATGACTTTTTGCCCTCTGGGAATAGGCCAAACAAGTATTTCATTCGCTATGATAATCAGTTCTACCTTCAGCAACATATAAACCCAAATTTAATAGGCACTGGTGATTAGGTTTTAAGTCAGAGAGTCATCACTGTCCACTGAAAAATAATAAGAAGAAATACAAATTGTAACGAATTTGCCTTCGGGAGGCCTTGTTAGACATAATGGGACCATAACTATTTGAGGAGATGGTGAATAAATGTTTTTCCTTCTCATTATAGACATTTTTTGAGTCACCAATTTTCAGTGATAAGAATGATTTCCTTTACCTTGTGCTAAAAATATCTTAGGTCTTTGTTTGGCCCATTTTATGTGGAACACTATTTAAGTGGGGTGAAAAAGATCTCCTAGCACAAAACACTTATTTAAATTTTCTTGAATTCTTAAAATCACACACAGCCATCCAAAGCTATACATAAATTTTTATCTTATCCAAATTTTTCACTGTCAAAATTATCTAAAGCTTTTCTCCAACTTCAACTTCACAGCAGAATAAAAAACGAATTGTACAGGACATTATGGAAAATAACAAATCAACCCCTAAATCAGCAGCTTAGGTTGTGGACAGTAAATGATACAGTGGTTCCACTTTCTTCAAACTGAGTAGCAGACGAAAATGAAGAAAGATACTACTGACAGGGCAAGGATGATGGGAGCAGGCTCGCATTATGAATGATATGTTAAGTGATTGGCTCCGATGGAATCATGGGATTGCAGCTGCCTGGTGTAGAGGCTGATTTTGATTCTTATTGTTCACCTCATAAGACAGCAATATATGGGAGGGGTAGGAGAGGGAAATCATGTACATACACATTCCTTATACATACACACATTTAGAAATACTCAGAATACTTGCCCAGATGTACAAAGTGATAGCGAAAATGACCTAGTATAGTATGTATATAAATATATCTTTATATATGTATATATCTTGCCAGCAAGGCTCTCAGTTTAATATTCACGTACTCTTCTCTTCATTCTTCTCAGTGAATCAAAAAACATATTGCTTTTTATCTGATAAAAACCAAAGACATATATATTGCTAACGTACAAGTAAGTGAAATAATAATTCAAGCCTCCATGGCAATATAATGTATATAATTGGAAAGATGAGTCACAGGCTGGTGTGATGTGTTAGGAGAGATGCATTCTGTTTATTTCTCTCCACAAACCAGTGGACACCATTTGATTCATTTGTGTGTGTGTGTGTGTGTGTGTGTGTGTGTGTGTGTGTGTGTGTGTGTGATGGAATTAATGAGAGAATTAGAAAGAGTCACCATTCTGTGTGAGAACGAATGTAGAGTATGTATATGTAAGCAGGGAGAAAGTAAAGGAAGATATAAGGAAGGAGCTGGAAAGATGGACCAGCAGTCAGAGGAAATTACTGTGCTGTATATTAGAAACACATGCATAAAATTAAGCATACTGTTGATGTCTAAGGGTTTATTTGTTAAAGTTTTCTTTAAACTAAATTTCATTCCAATATTAATGTGATTAACTTAGACTTTGTTTAGATTTTAATTTTTTGTATGTGCACCAATACTTAAATTTATAGCATGACCAATTCACAATTTCTTACTGTGAATCCTAGGAAAAAGAATCACATTTGAGAAAATTCATTTTTTACTAATTTTTAAATCCAAATTAGTAACCTATTTATATAATAATGTTTTGTTCAAAAGACAAGTATAATGAATATCACTAATCAGAAAATAAAGAACTCA
Source organism: Megascapheus bottae (assembly GCF_031878675.1). NCBI lineage: Eukaryota > Metazoa > Chordata > Mammalia > Rodentia > Geomyidae > Megascapheus > Megascapheus bottae. The sequence continues at coordinate 23,798,838 of NC_143517.1, forward strand.
CAAGCTTAGCAGCTGCTATTTGTTGAATAAAATACATATGGATAACAATGTTAATTAAGGAGAAAAAATTGCAAAGTATGAAATCAACAGTTTACCAAATTTTAGGCAAAAAAGTCTTTTCAGTAAACATTTTCCGTCATCCTCATGAGGGCATATTTTCTTTTGTAAACAACACATGATAGTGAGCCTGAAAACTAATTTTTACTTGAGGATGGACAGATCGTAATTATAAGAAAATATGACCTTAAAATTCAAATAGAAGACAAAAAGGTGAGATTTAAGATGAGAAAATGAGCAAAATAGGCAATCAGCAGCCTGCTATAATTACTATGCCTCCCAAATTGATGATAGAGTTATACACTTGTTAGTATTAAGGGACCCTACAGATTTCATTTTCTAGGCTATAGCCCAGCAGGCATATTCAGTGAATCCCCCTCTACCACTCAGCTCACCCCCTGAGGGGAAATGGCACGTGCATTCAAATCAAACGTTTTCCTATCAAGTTCTCAACTAATGGCTTTCCTTAGGAGAGCAGGCCTGTCAGTCACCCAGTACCTATTTAGACATGTTAAAACGGAATTTGCTGTTTATTTGTATTTCATTGAAGTGAGTCTGTTTTCTCATATTGAATTTGTATCCAAACCCCAGGTTGTCAATACTGCTTAGCTAGGGATTCGGTTTGTTTTATTTTTCTCTGTGTGCAACCCAGAAAAATAGTATTGTTCAGGCCAATTTCAATCCCTCTGTAAATTTATAGGCAGTGGACTAATTGTTTAAAGTTACTCATGCTAATGTCAGGAGATAAAAAAAATACACTTCTTTTTATTGAAAGCTGTTTTGTCATGTTGCCTTTTTTTTTTTTTTAAATGTACTAGAAACCACAGCTCAAGTTAACTGCCCATACAGTGGGAGAAAGAAGAAAATGTTTGACTTCAGTATGATCATTATTTTTAATTTCATTCATTTCCTACGTTATTTAAAGCATATCTGGTCTCCCTAAAGAAGTGTCTGCTGACATAAAGCCACATAAATACCCACATACTTGTGCATGTTCCTACATGGTATACGTGTGCACATGTATATTCTACTGCTTACAACCTCTGTGTTAGTTTTACTTGTGCTTAAATCTAAATGTATATATTAACATTCTATGAGAAAAACAATAACTGTTATGTTTGATATGCACTTCAAAAGCCTAAAAGGCCAAAGAAAGCCCTTCCTTAATTATTGAAGAAGTGTCTGTAAAGGAAACATGAGCAAATAGCATTCATGCTTTCATCCCCTGTAACCTTTTATTGTCCTTTTCTTCAGATGGCCAAGTCAGTATATTTAATAAAGGCAGCAGCAACCATCAAAGAAGGGAGAGCTCTAATAAATGGTCCTGATTAAAGGCCCTGACAGGGTATGAACTTTGCATAAATTTTCTTATGGTGTCAGGCTAGGATACTGATTGAAAACTCATTAACATAATCACACATTTAGAGGAAATGCTGTAATGTATCAAAAACATTTCTCTTAGTGTAATAATTTTTAGGTACATTAAAATGCAAATGGTAATAAGGAGTTGTGCTTAGTGATGCTCAGAAAGCCTGATTATTCAAATATTTAGTATAAAATACAGAGCTGTGTTCAGAAATGCATCTACATGAATTCAAAAATGTATTCAATATGCAGTCTCAGACGTCTTTCCAGACCTCACCAGCTATTCTTTCCAGGTCACAGGCACACAAAATGAGAGTATTTGGCTGAACTATTAGAGAAATGCTAACATTTAATTGCAAGCCCTTCTATTAAAAAAATGAAATCAAGCTGCCAACATCATTTTCTCCAATTCTTCAAACATACTATGAAGTCATTGAAATTTTTTATTTTGGTATGATTGTGCTTTGAAAGCATGCAGAAGTATTTTCCTCATCCCTTTCTCTTGCTTTTATTACAGTGTGTTTAAAGCAGCAAAGAACATGGCAGGTCACAGCAGTGCCATCCCTTAATGCTAATTCTTAACAATAAAAGAAACGCTCCCCTCCCCCACACAAATAGCCATAATTATGTAAAGAATGACTGCTTCAGACTGATGACTTTCAATATGCTCAAGTCTAGCATACTGGTATAAGAGGCCAGAAAGGTCAACAGTAATTCATAACTGCTATAAAATTGTGTAGCATCCCAGGGCTTCTGCAGGATGCTGACATTATCATGGGTCTTCTGCTGGTTTGTATATGTAAATTTGTGATAGGAAGTGCACTGCTTTTACCCATATCACATGCAGAGCATCAATCAGGCAGTGGAATACATCAGAGTATTTTCATTATGCCTAGTTATTTACTGCATCAGACGAAATTACCCCGGCAAGCCAAGCACCCTTCTCTGGGTAGCATGATATGACCAACCAGTCTTCAGCTCAGGAGTCTTGTAAACATTACAGGATTAATCTCACAATCGCAATCATCAATCTTTCCTAGTCCTGCCTGAGTGCAAGTGTGGAGATTGGTAACCAGGCTGTGTGGATTTAAATTTAACACTGAACATCAAAAACTAGATGTCAGACCTAAGCTGTGTATGGCAAAACATCTGAATTTTTTTTTCAGTTTTGATTGAAGACAATACATGGGAATACACATCCAGGTACTTTAAAATTGAATTTCATTTGTCACTTTCATTTGGGGGTAACTGCTTGGGAAATTAGAATTTTCTTTCGTTTTTTAAGACACTTTTTGACGTCACTTACAAGTGGGTAAGTGAGAAAGCACATATTTCCCATGCAAACAACATTGTGTGTGTGTGTGTGTGTGTGTGTGGTCTTGTGGATGTTCAAGGAAGCTCAACAGAGCTGAGGGACAGGACTTCCACCTGAGGTGTGGAGATGTGTTCAATGTCCTCTGGCACTGGGCCAGGGGAGGTTAAAGCCCAACAGTTACAAAGTTAGCCCCTAACCAAGCGAGCATTAAACGTGTCTTGCTGACTCATAACATGACTTTGGCATTGATCGCTGAAACAACTGCTTGCTTGCCTGCCTGTCAAAAGGAAAAGACTGTCTTTTCTTTTCTTCCCTCCCAGTGGAAGGAGAGAGAGAAGAGATGGGTAAGATAGGCAGGCTATCATTTTAAGTTTAGCAACTGCATGGAACATAGCCTATTCTATTAAGATAATGCAGAAGATAATGTGTATTCATTTTTGAAAGTCAGGTGAAAACCATGATGATAATGATCATTTTCCATAGTCAAGAAACAATAAATATATAATGAGCAGGCCATGGATAGACTGTCTGGCAGTTTAATTTGAACTGTGACCTTTATTATTATTATTATTATTATTATTATTATTATTATTTGTCCACAGCTCTTCTTACTGAACACATAGCACCAAGGCAATTCATTCTTCATCTCTCAATATCTTGCAGATTCTCATCTTTAAATAAAAAATGTAGTAACCATAAAGGAATGCCTTTTGCTCTCCTCCAAGGAGATTTTCAAATCTAGATGTTTATATCCATCTTACACATGAAAAGTAGATATTTCTTCTATATGCTTTAATCCCTGGTTGATTTAATCAGCAGTATTGGTACTTATCTTGCAGAATTGCATGACTATGGTAGGAAAAAAATTGTGTGCCATATATTGAGAATTCCAGAAGACCTATTCATCTCTACCCAAGTGATCTTTCTGTGTGGCTTTCTTGATCAAATAAAGTTTGCTTTAAAAAATCTATACTAAGGAGGATTATATTTTTGAAATAAATCATATGACAATAAAAAGAAATTCCTCTTAAGAAGATTGCAATGACTTGCTTCCTTGCCTTGTGTGACCTTGTTTTAATTTTTGTGATGTTGCTATCAATGATATGAGTACTTTTTATTATTGTTGCATATTTTCCTCCTCCCCTCATTTTCTCAATTTAAATAGCCAATATCTTGGTGCTCTGCTTTGGCCCTTAAAATCCTTAAGGTTTGAAGTTCCAGGCAAAGGCAATTAACTAATTCCCAGCATCTCAAAACATGGGAATAACATTCCTATTTCAGACACATGGAGTTGGAAGCAAATATTCTGTTCTGTGCTGGGAGTTTGGCCTAGTGGTAGAGTGCTTGCCTAGCATGCACGAAGATCTGGGTTCAATTCCTTGGTACCACGTACATAGCAAAAAAAAAAAAAAGCCAAAAGTGGTAGAGCTCTAGCCTTGAGAAAGTCCAAGGAGAGAGCTCAGATCCTGAGCTCAAGCCCAGGACTGGCCAAAACAAAAAACAAAAAACAAAAAAAAAACCAGATTCTGTTTTCTTCTCTGTATGGCAGGGTAAATTGTAAGGAAACGATAATCAATTGGTGTTGTTTGAAGCAGTCTGGAAACATAATCAATTGGTGGTGTTTGAAGCAGTCTGGAAACATAGTTGATGTATGTGCATGTTATGGAGTACGTTTAAGGATCATCATAGATTACTTGCCTTGGATTTTGTGATATCCTATCAGCCGTTAGGATTTGCTGAAGATCTGACAACAAATAACATCTAGATATCCATGGTCAGGTGTAGTACAACAAAATGTTAGCACATTGATCAGCAGATTGGTAAAAAGAGAATAATTCAATTCCCTGGGAGAGGAAGATGGGCCATTGGCTGTGTGTCCTAGATGAGCATCTACCAGGCAAAGCCTTAGGCCTTAGAGTTTATTCGCAGTATTACCTCTTCTCAAGAAGAAAACCTCTAATATCAATTGATACTAGTGTTATCAGTTCTAACAAAATTTATTTGTCATGTATTTGCTCAACAAATATCAACCAAGTACTCTCCTAGTTGCAGAAATATTGAGCTAAAAAATCAATGTTAAAATTTTTTAAGTTCTGGTCTCTAAAATATAAAAGCAGTTAGGAAATGTAACCAGGTTAAAAAATATGCTCCTTACACATGATCATGTTTAGTCTTTATTGGTTCCCAACTTGGAATATTTATCCTAGGTCTTTCGTTTACTCTATCCTTAGTACATTTTAGTAGCTTTTCTACCAGCTAAGTAAGGATGATGACATCAATATGTACCCACAGATCTTATAAATGTAAAATGTTTTCAAATAAACAGGATATATCATTTAATATTGATATCATTTAATACCCATTCTTTTCCCTATCTACATAATTTTCATCTCAGGCCAGAATGCATATCCAGAAACCCACATTAGAGAAACAATATGAAAAGAAATTTTCAGATAAATTATTGAGTTCTCATCTTTGTCTGATTTATACTGTTTGCCATTGTATCATTGGGTATCTTTATAAAAGTATCATTTTATGAATGGAAACTACAGTTAAAATTTTAAAGAGAAAAAAAGTAGTGCCTTCATTATTAATACAGTCACAAATTTATGTGAAATTTTGAATCATTGTTTTTATTTATTTATTTATTTATTTTTGCCAGTCCTGGGCTTGAGCTCAGAGCCTGAGCACTGTCCTTGGACTTTCTCAAGGCTAGCACTCTACCGCTTGAGCCTCAGCACCACTTCTGGCTTTTTGCTATGTATGTGGGGTACCAAGGAATCGAAGCTGGGTCTTCGTGCATGCTAGGCAAGCACTCTACCACTAGGCCAAACTCCCGGCCCCTGAATCATTGTTTTTAACATTTTGGAATTACATTATTTTCTTGAATATCTACATATATTTGGTGGTGGTTGTGGTTTTATTGTTTTATTTTCTTTTATTCCCTCTCCCTTGCTTGGCTGTTGTAATGCCACTTGAGCCATGCCTCCAACCCTGCTTTTATTGATTATTTTAGAGATGGAGTCTCATGTATCTTTCTACCTGACTTGACTTCAAATCACAATCCTTCTAATCTCAGGATGCTAAATAACTAGGATTATAGAAGTAAAATACTAGCCCTCATCTTTCCTATATTTCTTATATGAGGAAAAACTTCATTAAATGTTAATCATATGACTAATTCAAAGGAATAAAATTAACATCTATATTGGTATTTTACTTATTATTTGATATCTTATGCCAAAAATAATTTGTTTATCTAGGTCTCTGCTAATGGAGATTCTTGCAAGTTTAAGTTAGGTGGCATAAGAGAACCCTCATCTTTGGCATATCATTTTTCAAAAATAAAGTAATATGTTTTTGAAATAAAGGAAATGTTAACTCTTCAAGAAAAATCAAGAGAAATTTAACAGCTCTTTAAAGTATGAAAGAATGTATTTGATTCTTCTAATTTTTAGGTTTATCTAAAAAATCCATTTATAAAATTATTTTAGGATACACTATTCCAATTAACATAATTGGAACTTCCATGTTTTTCAATTGTTTCCAAATGAGCAATGTTTTGTCATAGAAAATTTAATAGTTATGCCTGTTATACTTATGCATGTTTATATTTATGAATGTTATGGTCATAATTATATTAGTAGTTATGTATGTTTTGCTTTTCAGGTAAGTTCTAAAAGAATTTCCAGCTTATAAAAAGGCATGACATGGAGAAAATATGTTTCAGTTCCTATTGTAACAAACTGAATGCATATATTAAAGTTTCAACACTAAATACTTAGCATTCACATAGTCTCTGTTTAATCATCTGTCAAAAATCATGTAATCAATGCAGTTTTCCAATAGTAAAAATGAAAAGTTTTTTTTTCACAAAAGAGTAAGATATTTATAAATGTCTTTCTTGATTTCATTTCAACTTTCATTTTTTTAATTATTCAAAAAGTGATAACCAGAAAATTTGGATAGCATTTTCTCTGCATTTTAATAGCAGCAGATTATCTATAAATTCTTCAGTTTTTAAGTAACCCTGATATTTATAATACCAGGATCTTCCTGTGGAAAATGGAGTAGGAATAAGAGGATGTTAGATCTGGGCATGGTGGCTCCCACTTACTCAGGAGGCTGAGATCTGAGGACCCCTTTTCAAAGCCAGCCAGGGCACTAAAGACGGTGAGAGTCATCTCCGATTAAGCACTAGAAAACTGGAAGCAGTGCTGTGACTTCAGGGGTAGGATGGTAGCTGAAGAGCTCAGGGACAGCACTCCGGCCCAGAATTCAAGCCTCACAAATGACAAAAGAAGAGAAGAAGGAGAAGGAGAAGGAGATGAAAGAAGAAGAAGAAGAAGAAGAAGAAGAAGAAGAAGAAGAAGAAGAAGAAGAAGAAGAAGAAGAAGAAGAAGAAGAAGAAGAAGAAGAGGAAGAAGAAGAGGAAGAGGAAGAGGAAGAGGAAGAGGAAGAGGAAGAGGAAGAAGAAGAAGAAGAAGAAGAAGAAGAAGAAGAAGAAGAAGAAGAAGAAGAAGAAGAAGAAGAAGAAGAAGAAGAAGAAGTTGTTATAACTATTTCTACAGGGAAACTACTTCACTGGTGGTGCTGGGATTTGAACTCAGAAAGCCACACTGCTAGGCAGTGTGCTACCACTTGAGCCAAACCACCAGCCCCAGGCAGACTAATTTGGACAATGTGTGCTGCTTTTACTTCTCCAAACAGTCCAACAGCATAGATAGATCAGTTTGGAACTAATGACAGTCTCTTTGCCAATTATAATTTTGTGACAACAGTAGACATTCTCCTTCCAAGAAAGTTACAGAGACATGTATAGCTATATCCGGAATGAGTTGGGTTATGATTCAAGATGATACTAGTATATTTTCCTTAAATATATGGGAACTATACAGTTATTTAAGGGAAGCATGAGAATTTGTCACATTAAAAAATTCTGTAGTGCTTTTATGAGAATGACATTAACCATTTGTATAAAAGAGTAGGAAACTTATGATTGTGAAGTAAAACCATTTAGGATTTCATTATAATCACATAAAGCCAGGTATAGGTGCATATGTACTAAAATACCGACAGGAGTTCCATACCTTAATAAAATAATGAAATAAATGTGTAATACTTGTACAGTTTGTGTAGTTCTTTTTGTTTCATTATGCTCCCAGAATTAAAATCACACAGGAACACTTATATGGAAATACAATTCATTAATGTTGAAAACAGACTGCTGAATAATACGTACACATTACATTTTAACATGTTGTCCTCAAGGAAACTGAGAGTTTGCAGTGTGGCCAAAATCCTATCAGGTGAAATTTATGAAAATTTACAGTTTACCTAAAATGCTGAGTTAATTTTAGTCTGCTTTCTCTGACATGTCATCTCAATTAAATTTGGAGTTCAGAGATGAATTGGCCCAAATTCATTAGTGTTCCCTGAGTGCAGATGTTGTCAAGGTCAAGTGAAGCACACTACACTGACTGTAATGTTAGAGAAAGGCAAACGGGGAAGGGATTCCAAAGACGGTAGACTCTTAAAAGGTCTGGGGTTGCAGCAAGAAACTTTGATACTTTTTAACTTAATAAATCTTGACAGCCTAATCATGGCTAAGCCTTTGCAGTGTTATTGGTACGGAGGGCAAAGCTAGAGATATTTAAAAAGATCTCAGCAGCTCGTGGTGAGAGAGCACTGAGTCCAAATGCAGTGTTGGGTTTTAGGAGAAAGTGAAAGAAAGGAGGATAAAAAGCTACGTGCATTCCCATTGCCTGACATCTCCAACAGCATCAGATACAAAATATGATAAGGCTCCTGCTGAGCTAATAAGCCCAACAAATGTCTGTGTCCGTGAAGTAGATGAAGTGGGATCAAGCAGAGGGGACTGCTGTATGAAAATAAGCCAGCGCCCTGGGTATAATGGCACTAGAGAAAGCTACAAGGTCAGGCTGATGACAGAGACACTAGTTAAGTAGAGACCCCATCAGTAAAAAAGGTTTGTCTGCTGGAACCAAGACATGACCATTAAAATAAAATGAACTATCTATTTAAAGGAAGGCAGAAAAGAAGAAAACAAACATGCTCTATGGAGGATTTAACTTTGTTTGTTTCTCACATGCGGCAGCTGTATTCTTTTGTTCATTAGCAGGCAATAGAATGTTAGACCTGGGCAACTAATCGAGGATGGAAATGTACTTCACAATACTCTAATCCATGATGTTGGTGTGTTGGAAAATCTGCACTAAGAATATTTTTTGTGTAACCAAATCTTACATCACAATGAATAGAGCAATGAAGATTATTTTTGCGTGAGAGATCCACAAATTCCCCAAAGGTAAAACGATTGCCAGGTGAAAAATGAATTATTCCTCAATCTCTTCCTTTCTCTGTTTCCACTTAGATAGGAAATAAATTCATTCATTTTTCTTGAAAGGTGATGTATTTTTAGTAGAATAAAGGATTGAAGTTGAAATTACCTGATTCAGAATAGCAAACCTGACTCAAATCCCATAAAAATCAGTTTAGGGACCTGATTTTTAAAGTAGGATTTATGTAGGAAACAGAATCTCCTGGATTTTCCAGGATTCTCCTGTGTTTGGCTCTGCAAGTCCCATGTCCTGATCTCCGCCCCCACCTCAGTGACCTAGCACTCCCACAACTGAACCAATATCTCTGAGGTAAAGTCAAACTCCATCAACTGCTGAGTCTTGCTCAGTTAGAGACCAAATGTGTAGGAAGATGGAGTGAATAGACCATAGGCTACAAGATGAATCAGGTCAAGAAGCCCATCAGGAGTTAAATCATTTAGGCTGGCTGTTGCTTTGATCAAGATGGGCTCATTATTCCCAACACATTCCACTGCATCTCGAGCCATTGTCTCTTATTTACACACACACACACACACACACACACACACACCCTGCACATTTACACACAGGCACATACACACGCACATGCATGTAAACACACACATGTTAAAACCAATAAAACTGCATCTCTAACAGCTCATCTCTAACAACTCAAAAGATCTACAACGACTGTAAACCCAATTCTGGAATCAGCCATTTAGCAACCTTTTCACTCTTTGGCCCAGAGGTCCAGGCCAACAGAAACACTCACAGATGAGTTTCGGGTGTATGGAAATGAAAGTAATGCTTAAGAATTAATACTTACCAACTTCTCTTTCCAACTTTGGGAATGGTTTTGCATAATCTTTATCTTTTTTATTTAAGTAATAATTAGGCTGCACTTGAAATTTCAAGAGTCTGTCAAATGACTACATTAATTCTTAACGGATCATGTCAATTTCATAATACCTGTGAAACCTTGTTAAAAAGGTGAAAAACGTTTAAACACCATGTGAGGTACTTCATTAAACATTTGTAAGAAAGCTTTGAAATCGTGATTTTGCCACAGAATATCAGACTGGGTAAAGCTCAAGTAATTTTTACCTTATTTTTAACTTGAACTAATGTAAATAAAATACTCGGGCTATCTCTTAGAATTAACTTTTGAGTGACTTCCTAAAGTACCATCTCATTTTGTTAGAAATAAGAGCTTTATGGGAATTGGGAGTTTGGCCTAGTGGTAGAGTGCTTGCCTAGCATGCACAAAAACCCAGGTTCGATTCCTCGGTACTACATACATAGCAAAAAAAAGCCAGAGGTGGTGCTGAGTCTCAAGTGGTAGAGCTCTAGCCTTGAGAAAGCCCAAGGACAGTGCTCAGGCCCTGAGCTCAAGTCCAAGCCTGGAAAAAAATAAAAGAGAAAATGACATGAAAAAAAGAAATAAAAGCTTTATGACTTTGAGATAATTATGATGATGAAGAGTAGATGTGAATTGCCAAGATTTGCTTTAAACAATTTAGAGATTTTCCTCAAGCTACACTTAAAATTTCTGAAAATACCTTTCTTAGGAGAAAATAATCAAAGGAAGAAAATTATTATGTGCACTTTTATTCAGGTTAGCTTATTGTTTAAAAACATCAAACGGCAATACAATTGTCCCAATAATATACAATTTTTATTAAAATAGATATTTATCTTTTAAAACTCCCTGTCACATAAAAATTTCCAAGCTAGATGCCAGTGGTTCACTCCTGTAGGCCTGGCTACTCAGGAGGCTGAACTCTGTGGATCACATTGGAAGCCAGACAGGGCAAGAAAAACCTAGGAGACTCTTATCTTCAATTAACCATTCAGAAACCAGGAGTGGAGCTGTGGCTAAAAGTGATATAGCACTAGCCTTGAGCAAAAATGCTCAGAGATAGTGTCCAGGCCCTAAGTTCAAGCTCAATGACCACCAACAACCAGAAGGAAGGACGGAAGGAAGGAAGGAAGGAAGGAAGGAAGGAAGGAAGGAAGGAAGGAAGGAAGGAAGGAAGGAAGGAAGGAAGGAAGGAAGGAGGGAAGGAAGGAAGAGTTTCCAATTGATATTGCCACACTGAAGCTTGTATCGCAATTACTGGAGATCTTCCTGCACTGAACTATCGGTTGTCTTGCCAATACCCAGTTCTTTGATTATGAGATCTGTCCTAGAGGTTAGCCATGAAAGTGTGATCTGTGCCTAGGAAGAGATCTAGTATCAACACCTGCTTCCCAACTTTCTTAATCCTTACTCCAAAATCATTTTATGTACACCATATTGTTTTAGGAGAACGAAATAGGTAGTAACTTTTTACCTAGGATAAAGGGCAAATCAGTGATTACAATGCCACAAGTAGTACTAAGAAAGATAAAGGGAGATTTTAATAATTTAAGTGTTTAATAAGTAGAAAGCTCCACGCAGACAGTACTATTAGCTTAGTTCATCAAGATGCTGTGGGGGTAAAGTGATAAGAAAGGAAATAGCATTAAGGTTTTATTTGCTTGTTGGATCAGAGACAATATACAGTATTGAGAGTGCCCTGAGCATACCTGGACTTTTCTTATTTATCTTTCACATTTATCTTACTTATCTCCATTTACCTTCCTGTTCTGTTGTGTTTGCATATTTTCTTATTTAAAGAAGAAGCATTTTGCTAATAATTACCCATAGTATTAATTTAAGTTTTGTAGAAAACATAGAATAAGACACTTAGGCTTTTTCATATTTCAAGAAAGTTTTTTTTAAAAAAAAGCTCAATATAGCTCATCATTAGTTTATTACTTTGACTTCTATAGGCCTGGACATTTATATTTAGCATGCATTCTAATACAAAAGATAAAACGTATATACAATCAAATTTTAGTTATGAGAAGTACAAAAATTTGCAGGGATCATATACATAATAAGGGAATGCAGAAGATTTATACTCTGAAATAAAGCAGAATGGAATTAAGTTCTTCCCCTGTAACTTACTGTTTTATCAAGTTGAATTCCTTACATCAGATTTACCCTCTAGAAAATGACAATAATAATATCCCTTTTAAAAGTATGCATCAAGATAAAATGTATGTTAGCCATAAGAAGCAAGTTCCTTTAAGGTAGGAGTCCTTCAGTTTCTTGTTCTGTGAACTGAAATGCTAGAAGCATAATCACAAAAAAGCAATATAAACTCCCTGAAAAGAAAACCAAGATTTAGTGACACAATTAAATTTTTTTAAATACTAGCTTCATAATTTCTTCACTTCTCCAAATGTATTAGTTTTTGAAACATTCTCATCTTTCTCAAAGGTGGAAATACTTTTTCCTGGATTCACTAAGCATTTCACCCTTCAAAGGTGGAAATTGCTCTTATATTTACCTTCTAGATATTCAGTTTAGATTTGTAATTTTCATATTACAAGAAATGCAATATGAACCACTTATCATCAAACCTCAGACTTGAGTCAGAACCCCGTGACTCACGTGACTCATTCACCTTCACAGGACTTCCTTCCAAGCACTGATGGCTGTTCCCAGAAAGCATTGATTCTCCAGTGCACCTGGCCTCAATGCCCATTGATAAAAATACTCTACCAAAGAAAGTAATTTAGAAAGAGATGCCTGAATTGGGGGAGAAAATTAAGATAAGCGTAGTTTTTCCAAGAAAACTGTTCTGCAAAAAGAGAGAAGAATATAGTTAAATATACAGTTTAGTATGTTAGGAGGGGAAAAGTTCACAATGTTATGCCTATTACATTATGAGTATGCCTTTCACATATATGCATGAATATATTATACATAATTACACATGTACATGGAGAAAAATGCCAGTAAAGGTTAGGAAATATAAACTTAGCTGTCACATATTTTCATTTTATCAATCTGTCAACTAAAAATAGAGAGTGCCCTTCAGCTAATGATGTCTATTTTCTTTATGCTTTGGGAGTATGATCAGGTACAAGATCCAGTAAACTCTACTTGCCACATTCAAGAAAGAAACATCACTTCTTGGTCACATAATTTCAGTCATCAAGGAACTCCTTCCTCATTTAATTATTAAATATATCTAAACTCCTAGAATAACTGAAGACATATGGCACACTAATTGAAGGTAAGAAGACCACTGAAATACTTCTTCATGTATCATCACCAACATTACTCACAGTTTTACCGTGAATTTGCCAATTCCTCTACCATTCCAATATATTGTTCAGTTTTCATGTGAACAATAATTTTTTAGATTTTTCATACTTTATTTTTAAATGAATTCAATATTTTGGGGAGGTGTTGGATTTACAGAAATTTTAAAATAATGATACAAAGTTTCTGCATACTATTGTATGTATTAACTAAAACTTTTTATCAAGAATAAAACATACTTTCAAACTAGGCACAATAGTTAGAAAACAAATACTGGTTATAGACTAAGAATTCAGATTTTTCAATCCTAGGAAACAAAAATACTCTCTATGCAAATCTAATAACCTCTCAGTTTTTATGGTATTTTTTTTCTTTTTTTGTTTTATTTTGTGTTTTTTTTTCCCCAAGCCTGGGGCTAGAAATCAGAGCACGAGTGCCGCCCTGGAGCTTTTTTGGCAAAGGTTAGCACTGTACAACTTGATCCACAGCTCCACTTTTTTGGGGGGAAGGGAGATGGAGAGGGCATGCTGATTGGAGATGAGTCTCCAGGCTTTTCCTGCCTGGTCATGGCTTCAAAACTGTGACCTTCAGATCTTAGCCCCCTGAATAGCGAGGATTATAGGCAGAAGCTACTGGTACCCAGCTACTTTTTGAACTCCTAATAGATTTAAAATACTTGAACTTTTCATAGTATGAAAATGTGAAGAACAGGATCAGTTCTACAGCATTTTGATCAGCTCAGAATGTAATGGAGCATGTTTACACAGAGGCCTCTATTTCTTAATCTTTATACTTACCAAAGTAAAATGTAAACATAGCTGAAATAAATTAGCAATAAAAACAACAATAATGTAGAGCAGTAGTTCTTGACTCAATGCTCTTTACTTCACATCATCTTAATTTTAGCTGATTATTATGATAATTGTGTATTAATTTTTAACTAGCATGCTAGCACTGTTGTTTCTTGTCCTATTAATTTTAGTCATTATCTTCTAAAACTCTCCTCCCAGTATACCAACACTTAGATAAACAAGTAATAAAAATATTCATAATTATAACTATGCAAATATACTTTGCTGCAGAGCCAACTAATATTCTATCCATTTGTTAGCATAAACATACTGTATAAAAATAGTGGGCTTCATGTTGACATCTTTGTATCTGTATACATGTACCTCAATATTCAGGTTCCATCGTGCTTCTTTATTTCCCTCCCCCTTTCAGCTGGCACTAGTCCCAAAAGTTTCCTTTCAAATTTCATATACATATGGTATTCTACAGATATGATATATATGTATACACCTATACATGTCCATACATATGTGTGATATATATAAATTTATATATAAGTATATAGATGGCTTTTCTTTCAGATTCTGCATTATTTCGCCTAAAATAATTAATTCCATTTACATCTATTTTTGATCATCAGATAACATAATTTTGTTAATTGCATTTAATACTCCACTATATATATTATCCAGTCTCCTTATCCATTTGTCTGTCACTGAGCATCTAAGCCTATTTCATAGTTTGCCTGTTACACAGAGTCATAAAAAACATAGGTATAAATTTTTCACTTGGAAGCATACTTTTAATAAAACTTATAAAGTGGGGAAAAGATCACAATGTAACCTTCCCTTCTGGGTTTTATGAAGATCAGCTTGCTGGTCTCCTACACATTTGCACCAACAGTGTGTGATGGTTCCTTCTATCCTGCATCCATGCTATAATTTGTTACTGCTTATTTTCTTGACAATATGCTTTCCAATCTGATTGTGATGCTTTGAAACCTCATTGTAGTTTTCATTTGCATTTCATTTAATGCTACAGATGTTGAACATTTTTTGTGCTTACTGTACATTTGTGCTTCTCATTTTAAGAGCTATCCAACTCATTAAACAATTTTGTAATAGGATTACTTACTACTTTGGTGCTTTGTTTTTAGTGTTCATATATTCTAGACATTAATCTTTGTTAGGTGAATAGCTGCAAAATTTCTCCCCCATTGGGTAAGCTGTCTTTTCACTCATTTACAGGACAGAAGCTTTTTGATTTGATGCAATCACATTTATCAATTTCTTTTTTTTAGTCT
Source organism: Megascapheus bottae (assembly GCF_031878675.1). Taxonomy (NCBI): domain Eukaryota; kingdom Metazoa; phylum Chordata; class Mammalia; order Rodentia; family Geomyidae; genus Megascapheus; species Megascapheus bottae. The sequence goes on from NC_143517.1 coordinate 23,814,149, forward strand.
TCAAATCTAATTTATTAAACTAACTTACATATGGTACAACTAAAGTTTTCATTCTTTTTTTTTCTTTTTGAGACTACTTTTTAAATTTATTGTAAAGGTGATGAACAGATTACACTTACAAAAATAAGGTAATGATTACCTTTCTTTTTGAACACTGTTATTCCCCTCCCTCAATTTTCTCCCATATCTGCCACTATTTCCTGAGATATGGGAGTCATCTTCAGAAAGTCATTACATATGCCTATAACTTGAAATGTTTATTCTACATTTTCATGTACTCGTCTCAAGGTTTTCATGAACTCCATGTAGGATGAGAAATAGGGATCTAGTATCAGTCATTTACAAGAATATTTTCCATTTTCACAGCTTTATTTTTTCATCAGGCTAACTATCCTCAAATGTGCTTGGCATCTTGTTTAGCATTAGTTGGCTGCATTTGTGCTATATTATTTCTGAGTTCTTATTATATTTCATCACTGTACATTTCAACAGCACCAGGCTCCTTTTATTAGTATACATCTCTAATATAATTTGAAATCAGATATTGTCACACCTCTCTAGCGCTACTCTTTATGTTCAAGATTGTTTGGGCAATTTGGTGTTATTAAGGCTTCTAAATGAATTGTAGATTCTTAATTTAAGTTCTGTAAAGAATTTGAACATAGGGGCCAGGAGTTTGGCTTAGTAGTAGAGTGCTTGCCTAGTGTGCACAAAGACCTAGGTTGGATTACCACATACATAGAAAAAAGCCAGAAGTGGTGCTGAGGATCAGTGGTAGAGCTCTAGCCTTGAGAAAGTCCAAGGACAGTGCTTAGGCCCTGAGCTCAAGCCCAGGACTGGCAAAAAAAGAATTTGATCATAATTTTTATGGGGATTGCTTTAACAGTAGTCTTTTTCTTTCACAGTATTAATTCTGTCAACCCAAATGTATAGGAGCCTTGAAATTTTCTAGGACTTCTTAAATATAGTTTTCAATGTAAAAGATTTTTCTTTATTTTGGTTAGGTTTACTCCTATAGGATTTTTTAAACATTTACCCTAAGTTTGTATTAGCAATGTTTTCCTGATCTCTTTCTCGGCATATTTATTTATGATGTATGAAAAGCTATTGATTTTTTGTATGCTGATTTTCCTTTCCTTTTCAATTGGTTTCAAATTCTCTTTCATTATGGTATGAGAAGATACAAGAAATAATTTCAATTGTTTGATGTTTGTTCAAAGTTGATTTATGATTGCTTTAAGCATCATCTATTTTGAAAGTTCCATAGACTACTGAGAAAACAATAGATTACACAGTTGTTTGATGAAATGTTCTGTACATGTCTTCTAAATGCATGCAGTTTAACTGTGGTGTTTCTTTATTGATGCCTTTCATTCAGATGATCTATCTATTGATGAGTCTGGGATATTGAAGTCACCGTCATTACTCTATCTGGACCTATCTCTTGTATTTAGTAGTTTTAAGTTTAGGTCATTGAGTGTGCAACATTTTAATGTACGCAAATGTATTAGAACTTGCTGGGGTTTTCCTCTTATTAATATGTTTTGACCTAATTTATCCAATCTGAATAATTTGAGATAACAGATTCCTTTTTCAGACATATTTATAGCTATCATTGTTTTTAGAGTCTATTGGATTTTCATATTTTATTTGATCATTACAATTTCTGTCTAAATGTGTCATTGCCAGTAAGATGTGTTTCTTGTACACAATCAACAGCTGAATATTGTTTATTATTCCAATTGGCCAGCAAACATTTTAAAATATTTTATTAACATTGATTTTTATATCATATTTCAAATGTCATGTTTAACAAAGAAGTATTCAAGAAGGGATTCTCTCTATACAATCACTGGCACATAGATTTTAGAACACAATTAAAATTAAGCTGAGGGTTTGTATGTCATAGATATGTATCAATCTATATAATATAGCATTATGTCTATAGACTAGTGGAAAATAAGACTGTTTACATTTAGAATTATTTTGAAAGTTATTTTGTTTCCTGTAGTATTACTAATAATTTTTCCTGGTTTATTTGATGTTTTATTATATTCTTTCTTCCTTATTTATCTTAGGAGTTTACTAATTTTATGAGTTGTACATGAGGTTTCTTTCTTAATTTTCATTTGCTCGTTTACTCATAAAATTTATTCTTTTCTGACTTGTATTTGTGACTGTTTTTCTTGTTCATCTCTTTGTAACATGCCTTCATTAGTGCTCATTAACTGCTTTATTTTTTGCTTATATTGGAAAGTGTTTATTTCTCCATTGATTTTAAAAGGTTAACTTTGCTGGATCTCATAACCTTGACTGACAGTTATTTACTCTCCAGATTGGAAACATATCACTACATAATTTCCTTGTTTTTAGAGTTTATGCTGGAAAGTCCGATGTGAATATGATGAGTTTGCCTTTATAAGTACATTTTTTTCTAAGTGCTTTCAATTTTCTCTTTTCCTATATTTTTGGCTTTAGTTAAAATACAAACATAATATGGAAAGGTTCCTTTTGCTCATATCTACTTCAGGGTCTAAATACCTTCTTCATTTGAATTTCCCTAAATTTGGGGGTTTTTCTGCTATATGTCATTGAATAGGAGTTTATGACTTTTGTTTGTGTCTCAGTGCCTTCTTTCTAGCCCAAGGATTTCTAGGTTTCAGACATTGATAATACTCCAAAGTTTTGGAAAGTTCAAGACATATGTACATTTTTTCTTAGTTGTTCTCTGGAGGAAATATTCCCTTGACTTTCTCTTCAATCCATGGTCTTCCGATTGTTTAATCTAGTAGTAATACTTGCCCTTGCATTTTCTATCTGCTATACAGAGTTTTCAATTCCAGTATATACTTTTATATTTTTTTCAAAAATCAGCTTTTTCTTGATGAATTTCTTTTCAGATCATGAATTCATTTCCTTATCACATCTGTTAGCTTGAGTTTTTTTTAAGTCACTGGTATTATTTTAAACTAGACTTCTAAATTCTTTGGCATTTTTAGAGTTCAATATGTTTGGATTTAGCTATTGAGGAGTAATGAGATATGGGGGAATATATTATCCCTTTTCCATGTTGCTTTTTCATATCACTTTTTCATAACACTTATGTTTCCATATTGAAATCACACATGTGTTGGTACAGGTATCTTTAAGATTTCTTTTTAGGTTCATGAAGTTGTTGTTTGTAGTCTCTTGTAGTTCTGATGTTCATTATCCTACAGAGCAGAGAAAGCAGACATCAGTAATAAAAGCAACTACTTAAAAATTAACAGATATAGGCCAGGAGTTTGGCCCAGTGGTAGAATGCTTGCCTGATATGCTCTAAGACTCGGTTCAATTTCTTGGTACCACATACATAGAAAAGCCAGAAGTGGTGCTGTGGCTTAAGTGATAGAGTGCTAGCCTTGACAAAAGCCTAAGGACAGAGCTCAGGCCCTGAGCCCAAGCCCAGGACTGGCCAAAAAAAATGAACAGATATTTTAATATATTACAAAGCAATTAGACCTATCAACCTCACCCTTAATTTTTTTGTTAGTCTTGGGTCTTGAATTCAGGGCCTGGACACTATCCTTGAGCTTTCTCAAGGCAAGTTCTCTACCACTTGAGCCACAACACCCCTTTCAGATTTTTCTTTGAATATGATACTAAGGAATTGAACCAGGGCCTCATGCATGCTAGGCAAACAAGCACTCTACCACTAAACCAAAATCCCAGCCCATCACCCTTAATAACTTTTTAAAAGATTTTATTAACATTTATTTTTACATCATATTTCAAATGTTATGTTTAACAAACAAGTATTCAAGAAGGGAATCTCTATATACAATCACTGGCACATAGATTTCAGAACATAATTAAGATTAAACTGAGGGTTTGCATGCCACAGATACATATTAATATACATAATAAAATATTATGTTTATAGAATATATAGCCCATCATAGATTTTATGTCTATGTAGTTATAAACATAACCTCTAATAATTTTTATAAAATGAAGAAATAAGAAATCAACAATTTAAAAATTGATAAAATCTGACTCTGTTGGCTCACGCTTGTAATACCAGCTACTCAAGAGCTGTAGGTGTGAAGACTGAGGTTTGAAGCCAGCCAGTGCACAAAAATCCATGAGTCTCTTATTTCCAATCAACCAGTAAAACAATTGAAGTCAATGTGTGGTTCACGTGATAGAATGCCAGCCTTGAGTAAAACACCCAAGTGTGAACATGAGGCCCTACATTCGAGCCCCAGTACCACACACAAATAATAATATAATAATAAAATAAATCTTAAGGTATTAATAAGAGCATAAAATAAGAAGCAAGATAGAAAATGAGAAAAAAATTATTTGGAATGCATGTATAAAGAATAACAGTAAGGGTGAAAAATAAATGAATAGAACAACTTTATTTTTCCTAAACAACAACCAATATGTTGGTCTTGCTCAGGAGCAGGATGCATTTCTCTACTTTCTCATCCTCCTTTACTCTTGGAGGCAACCATTTTTCTCTCTGAAGACCAAACAAGTTAAACAAGAAATATCTTTCTGTAGACCTAGCTACATGCTTCCTTCTCTGCTTGGTTGAATTCCTGTTCAGGCCCAAACTGTTTCTACTGGCTGAGCCCGAGGATCCCCAGTAAAATGCTTCCTTGCAGATATAGTAGTTGCTTCTGTGGGTCTAGCATGGGAAATTTCAAGGGGGTTTCTGTTCCACCCATCTTTGGCTCTTTGAGAGTATACAGACCAGTCTGACTGCCTGGGCTCTGACTGACAGGGCTTAAGCTGGCTTCACAATTCTCCACCCTGGCATCTACTTCACCACTCCACGCACACAGCTGGGTTTTCTCCTTTCTCCAGTGTTCTAGAAGACCTGCTGATATGTTCACCCTCAGTCTCCACTTTCCTGTGATTCACACTTCTCAACCAAATTAGATTGTTATCTGTGAGTCTGACTCTATGTCACCACCAGTTTTCTGGGTCTTAAACGGATTCCCAGGGTAGTCCCTCTTGCTTTGCCCAGTGGATGATGAGGCCTTTCAGGCTTAGAGGAATAAAAATGCAGCTCTAACTATGACTTCTCCTAAGGACAATTTCCTCTCCCACACCAGTAAGCAAGTCTGGAAATTCAGGTGGTCCCTTCTCCAGTGGCTGATTCCTGTACAGGGTGCAGATTTCCCATTTCTCATCTTTTTTCCCCCATTTTCCCATGCTTTATTTGTAGAGTGCCACATGCATGCATTTGTGGCTTCTCAAGCTTTTCCCTTTTTTTTTTGTGGGTCATGGGACTTGAACTCAGCCTTGGCACTGTCCCTGAGCTCTTCAGCTCAAGGCTACCTCCCTACCCTTGAGCCAAGCCCCACTTTCCATTTTCTAGATGTTAATTGGAGATAGAGTTTCAGGTCCTTTTGTGCCCTTTTGTGCTTTAAACCTTGATCCTGAGTAGCTAGGATTACAGGCATGAGCCACCCACCGTGTGTCCGGCTCAAACATTTCCTCTAGACTTGAAGGTTTTTGCCCCTTCCTTAACATTTTTTTCATGCTTTGTATTGGAGTCCATGATTTCTTTTTTAAATTCAAAGTTCAATAATTTATGATTTACTATGGCATTCAGATACTTCTTAGCTTACCAAGTGTTTCATGCCACTTACCCACTGTTTTGTTAGAGAATACGGAGACAAAGAAAAGTAATGGTTTCCTCTTGTCTACCTCTGTCCTCTACAGTATATTCTCAGTATGTCATATCTATTATAACTTGATGCATGTAAAATATTTTGTGAGATTTCATATTCCGGCACATGGTGTTTTATGTTGATTCTGAAAAAACATCTTAGCTTTGAGAATTAGTAATGTAGCTTTCAATATCAACTTAATTATTGCTTTTGACTGTGGGAGTAAGATTGCTAAATTTGTTATCATTTCTGAATAACAAGTGTGTGAATCAGTAACTCCCTTGAAGAAGGCTTATGAGAAAGGAAAGAACTAGCAAATATTTTCATCTACCTATATCCTCATTTCCCAACCATGAGAAGCATGATACTGGAACTATTATAACAGGTTAGGGAAGAATCCCAAAGGATTCATCAAAGATTCCTCGTATGTGACTCACCAGCATTGTACTGGTACTAAGTTTAAACCTTTAAAACTAAAGTATGCAAAATGTCCTTCCTTTTCATTTTTTTTTTTTTTTGGCCAGTCTTGGGCTTAAGCTCAGGGCCTGAGCGCTGTCCTTGGACTTTCTCAAGGCTAGAGCTCTACCACTTGAGCCTCAGCTCCACTTCTGGCTTTTTTCTATGTATGTGGTACTGAGGAATCAAACCCGGGTCTTCATGCATGCTAGGCAAGCACTTTAACCACTAGGCCAACCTCCTGGCCCTTCCTTTTCATTTTTATTGCTAGTAGAATAATCTTCATCTTCTTTCAGGCTATTTCCTCAGATTCTGTAGAAAAATTCTACCAGACATGGTCAATACAAAGCATGAAGGACTGGTAGAGAAACTCTCACATTAATGAATAAAGCCTCTAGAGTATCATAGGCTAGTAGTATTCTATTCTGTTCTACATATTTGATTACTACAAGTTGGAAAATGTGACTATGTTCATACTCATATTTAATATTTGCTATCTTGTAAGTTTTCATAAAGCAAATACAATTCTTAGACTGGATTTCTTGAGTTCCATAGAAACCTTTACTGGGGCTAAGAGTTTGGCCTAGTGGTAGAGTGCTTGCCTAGCATGCATAAAGACCCAGGTTTGATTCCTCGGTACCACATACATAGAAAAAAAATGCCGGAAATGGTGCTGAGGCTCAAGTGGTAGAGCCCTAGCCTTGAGAAAGTCCAAGGACAGTGCTCAGGCCCTGAGCCTCAAGCCCCAGGACTCTCCCCCCCCATCAAAAAAATTACTAGTATTTGGAATAACAGAACAGACTAGTTGTAAAGTCATAAAATTATCATTTTTTCTACAATTTATTTTTAACCTTATCCTTATTAGTAGCCAAGAACAAGAATTATCAGAAAAATTTAGGTACTGTATAAACCACTCTACTCACTATGCCAATCTGAGCATCTGATTTGAACCCCTTCCCATTTTGAGAATTAACTTTAAAAATCCTTGCTAGTACTCTTGGCCTAATTCCTCCAAAAGTTTCCTATCCTCATTAGCCAAACAGTCATCCTCACATTATATATTTATAAGGATAAAATTAGGAAAGAATAAATCATGACACAGGCTCACATGTGGCATTTTTAAAAATTCTAGATCCGATGACCATTACACTTTACCACACTCAAGTTTCCCAGATATTTGAAATGTTAAATAAAAAATGTGCACAGTGGTACACACCCAAATGCAGAGAGACCAGGAAGAATTCTTCATCAAATAAAACAGTACAAGTCCTGCATGCTTTATCGATCTGAACTTTGATAACCTCTGGTTCTTTAAGGTTTTTTTTTGTTTTTTTTTGTTTTGTCAACAGTCTGACCTAATGGGACATTTCCAATGATAAAACTGTAATATATCCCAAGAAAACATACTTTTATCTTTAAACAGACATTTTCACCCTCAATATCGCTGTCTGTTCCTCTGAATTACTTTCCTGTTTGACATATTCCTTTTAGAGTATAGATACAGAATGAAACATAGTACTGAAGTAAGGCACTGACCAGTAAGTCAGTGGTCCACAGAGCACAGCTATTGTTTCTCTGACTCTGATCATAAAATCTCTACTAACACTGCCTGAGATCACACAAACATTTAGAGAAAGTAAAGTCAGCAGTGTTGACCTGACCTCTTGTTACTTGTGATGCCAACCTTCTCTACACTAACCTCTTAAGTTTTCTAAATTTGTTTCTGATTTTGATTTTTAACCTCACTAACATTGGTAGTCAATTCCTTTACTCTTTTTCAGTCACCAACTACTCTGGTCACATCTTCAACTTTTAGAAATGATACTATTACTTAAAGAAAGTATAGTTTCAAAATTCGCATTGTGGTCATTAAGTTTTTAAAGGTTAAGTGGCTCTAATGACTCTAGCATGCTTTTTCATGATTTTTAATCCCAACTAATTTTTTGTCACTTTTTACCATGTTAAAGTATTTACATATTTTATTATACAATACAAATTTCATAATCACTCTCTTAGTCATTCCTGTAGAATATCTTCATCTACCTTCCTCTTGTTCTTCCTTCCTTTCTTCCTTCCTTCCTTCGTTCCCTCCTTCCTTCCTTCCTTCCTCTCTTTCTGTCTGTGTCTGTCTGTCTGTCTGCCTGTTTCTGTCTCTGTCTCCTTCATACCAATGTCAGCACTGGAACTTGAACTCATGGCCTCCAGCTCTCACTGAGCTTTTGCATTCACTAGTGTCTCTATCACTTGAATCACCCCTCCAGTTCCTCCTCTTCACTCATGATGTTCCCTGGAAAATTTCCAAATTAGAGTAACTCTACCATTCTTTTTTCAGCACTGACAAGACAGTATCTGATTCTGATGATTGTAAACCACTCAAAATGACTAATTTACTTTACACTTGTTATCACAGACTTCTATTGGTTGTATAGTTTTTTTCCGTATGCCAATACTGTACTCCTCTCCAAAAATCTAGTTTCTACATTTCTCATACACTATTTCATACCTCATATTTTTCCAAGCCTCAAACAAATTCCTCTTCCCTTTCAGACTTAGAAAGTGACATCATCATAGTAGAAACCAAAGACCTTCATTCACTAACTACGCACCGTCCAGCACTTCAAACCTATGATTATCTGAACTCTGGTCTCTTTCTAAATTCCCTCTGGTGCAGTTAGGAAGTTTGAGCATGCACTTACCACAGTTTTCTCTATTTCTGTTGGATTCACCCAAGCACACTCTCATGCTTTTAGATTTTTCATTAAAAATTAATAGCTTCCTCCAAAGCCACATCTTTTTTCCAGCTATTCAGTTTGTGGTTGCTTCCTGTGCAGAATCTCTAAAAAACTATTTTACTAAAAGGTAGTATCAACATTTCTTTGTTTCCTACGCATTTTTCTCTTTCTTTGTATCTCCACACTATACTCACACTGAACCATATGTTGCCTCTTTCAGACCACACAAGGCCCTTTTTTGCCATAATAAGTAGTTTACATTTATTATCTCCTCTATATGCAACAATCCCCATGAATTTTCATGTGGTTAACATATTTTTCTTCATGTATCAGCTTACATCCAATATATTCAAAGAGGACTTCAAAATACTCAAAGAAGATTTTCTTACTCAAAATGCCCATATTGGACTTTCTCTTGGCAGTCTTTCATTTTCTTCTGACACCAGCAGTTTTGAAATCTTTATTTTATTTGTGCCATTATTTACCAGTTAACTTCTCCTCTTAGCAACTAGAATATAAGCTTTGGAAAGTAGAAAGGCATTTACCCCTTCATCTCTTCCTGCACAGCTGCAGCATGGTGTTTGACATATAGTAGACACTCAACAAATGTTTACTGAGTTTGGGTTGTATTCAATATTTCAATCGACACTAAATTACCTTATTTCCCTTTGTAGACATTGATACTTCAAATATGTTTGTTTTGTGAAAGTAACTGATGTCATACAGGATATTGTCTGTTGAGTTTTTAGTAAATGTAATCAAGCTCTTATAACTCCTATTTTAATCATATACATAGTTTTGAATAGGAAAATATAAGGAAGAAGTCTTGCAGAAACCTATCAGTTTAAATAATTAGTTAAAATACGTTACCATATATTTTGTCTGAACAGATTTCCTTGAAATACTTTGTAAACTATCTTAAAAATGTCATGGCATATCATCCAATATTCCTCAACAGAGTTTACCTGTTCTCAATAGAAATGTAGCAGTTAGTCATGATCAGAATATTCTTGCTTTCTGAATAGAATCAATATTTTTCTGTAACCTTTTGAAAGTATTCTCATAATCAACATCAGAATATCCATTGGGACCAACTTTTCTTATTCTCAAAACACAAATATTCAATTGAGACACAAGGGACAAATCAGAAATAGGCCTACATAGTAATCAAAGGACAGATTTGTCATTCACAATGACACCAGAAGGATAGAAAACAAAGGCAAAATAAATACATGCTAAATCAACACGTCTGCACAGCAAATGTAGCAATCAACAAAATAATTTAATATTGAAAAATTAATTGTATATCATGTATTTGATAAAAGGTTTCATGTAAAATATATCAGAAAATTAAGTAACTTAAAGTGACTTAATTAAAGTAAACTAAAGTATTTGAGTAGATTTTATTCTAAAGAAGACACAAAATGATCAAAAGTTATTAAAAGGCCTCACCTCTGAACTTCAAGAAAATACAGATGAAAATTCACATACCATCTCACATATATAGTGGTGTCTATCCCTGGAAAGATGAAATACTAAATGTTGACCAAGATGTGGAAGAAAAGAGAATTTTTTTATACTGTTGATTAGTACAATCATGATGAAACATAATATGGTGATTTCTGAAAAACAATAAAATGGAACTGTCAAATAACCCTATAATTATTCTACTTGGTATGTTTCCAAAAAAATGAAATATGCCTGTATTCCCACAGTCATTGTAAGTTTTCCACAATAGCCAATGCATAGAGCCATTTAAATACTGACAGATGGACAGATTTAAGGTAAATTGAATACTCTTCAACCTTGAAAAGACACAGAATATTTCTCAGCCTTTAAAATAATTACTTTGCCTCCAAAATAAGCTTACCCAGAGGACATTATACAAATGAAATAATCCCAACAGTTAAAGGAAATTAATGGAGGAGTTAAAGTTGCCGGGGCAGTGAATGGAAGGAAATATAAAACTTGTATAAAACTTGTAATAAATTGAAATAAATAAGCCCAGATGTAGTATTTAGTCTAAAAACTGATACTCTATTGCCTATTGGATGTTTTCTAAGAAAGTAGACTTTAAATGGTTTTCTCCCAAGACCAGACAGAAGGTATTTATAGAAGATACAGACATGTTAATTTCTCTGACTGAAGTAATCATTGTACTCTATATGTGTATCAAGACATTGCTTTTTATAATTTAAATACATACAAAATGAAAAATATACAAAAGTTTGGGAAAAAATCCTCCTGTGGTCATTTGAATAACGTTTCCCTTACTAATACACATTTCCCCAAATTCCCAGATAGATCAATAAACGTTTGAATATATTTTTGGAAAATTCAACAAGCCCTCTTAGGAATTAATCTTAAATTTTAATAAACTTCCCTGTCAGAAGTTCTACTTTATATCAAGCTCAACTTCCTATTGCTGACACAAATTGTAAATCCAATTTTACTTCTTTTTCCCCTGTCATAACATGTTAACCATACTGCAGAGTAGATTTAGACAAACTAAAGTGTGGCTTAAATCTAGAGGGCCAGAGCAGTTTTAAAGGACTAAATATTTCTGGGCTTTGGGTCTTGATCAGCTCAGGCCATAACAAAGTATCATAAACTTCATGGCTTATGCATTTTTTCACAGTTCTAGAGGTTAAAAGGGCAAAATTTGAGTGTTGGTATGATCTGATTTTTGGTGAAAGCCCTCTTTCTAATATATACATCACTGGTTCTTACTTTTTTCTCATTTGATGGAAAGAGAGGCAGTTAGAAAACTGGCCTTGCTTGCAAAGGAAGTAATCCTATTCATAAGGTTTACCTTTCACGCACTTAATTCCAAAGGCCCCAGCTCCAAACAGCATCACAATTGGATTGGGATTTATTTGAGCATGTGGATCTGTGAGCAACACAAGTATTTAGACCACTGCACTTAGCATCTGTTGTTATTATTTACTGTCTAATATATTTGAACTAACCGATCTTGTCTTTGAACTTGTCATCATTACCTTTATTTTATTTTAACTTTGAATCATATCTTTATCATTGCCATATATCAGGCATCCATGTTCTGAGAAATAATAGACTGGAAATAAGCTAATAAATTAATATTCACTAGCTAAGGCTTGTGTATAACTCACATATTCTAAGTCATAAGAACACAGTACTGAAGTAGTAACTTTCTCCCTATTTCACCCAAATGACATTTTAGGTCTATAAACTAAATGCACTGAACCTGTACAGCTCTCTCTTACCCATGTCTACGTGAACAGCTCAAACATAGCTGTGGAAACAAAGGAGCTATGTGTACACCTCTAATCATCATCTAATAGTCTAATACTTCTTTCAAGGCACTGAGATAGCACCAGTGGACAACATGGAACTTGTCAGATTTATTTGTCAGGTGACGTGTACACTTTCAAGAGATTACCAATAACTTTAGAATCACTGCCATGGAAGAAAAAGCACTGTGGTTTTTAATAAAATTGCTTTTTCTAAAAAAAGTCACATTACATATTTGAAAAATGGAATGGTCTCTACAAATGCGTTTCAGAAGTTAAGGGTTTATTAGACAAAGTATCATGCACACACAGACATTCAGGATTCTATCAGGCACTGGTTGCCTACACTGGACATATTCCTCTGTAATTTATTATGGGTCATAAAACCACATTTGTAACATTATTTGATTAAGATAATATAGCAGAAAGTGAGACAATCTTATTTATTATCACAGTTTAGTGAAGCCAAGAGCTTAAATGGTTTTCATTTAGGGTCTATTCTCCTTGATGAGTAACTGAAGTAAGCAGTATTTCAAAATTTAGTTTTTGAATGATATCATTTTTATTTGCTGTCATTAAAAATTCCATAGAGAGAAAAAAAATCGCTGCCTCTGTTCAACTTCCTCCACAGAGCAGTGCTATGCCTAGCAGAGGATGTGCGGAATTTGCTAATAACATTTTAAAAAAAATTAATACTAGCTTGATAAACAAAAAACATGGATATGAAGCTGAATGCCTGTGGCTCACTCCTGGGATCCTAGCTACTAAGGTGAATAAAGTGTAAGTATGGCTCTTAAAACTCAGTCAGAGCAGAAAAGTCTGTCTGTGGGACTCATTTATTTTATTTTATTTTATTTTATTTATTTATTTATTTATTATTTTTGCCAGTCCTAGGGCTTGAACTCAGGGCCTGGGCCCTGTCCTTGGGCTTTCTCAAGGATAGCGCTCTACCACTTGAGTCACACCACCACTTCCAGAAATACACTTACCGAGGACTCAAACCCAGGGCTTCATGTATGCTAGGCAAGCACTCTAACACTGTACCATAACACCCCATTGTGAGACTTGCATACAAGATAAAATGTATAGGAAACAAAATCAGCTATAAAGAAAGCAAAAAGCAAAATATCAAAAAATCTCATTTCCATTTCTTGGAGTTCATTTTGATAAACCTCATTTTATGTGATCATATTCATTTAATTATTGAGCCTTTGTGATCCTCTCCTAAGAATATCCTCCTATGTTCTCATTGTATAAATAGTTAGAGTCCTGTATAACTTACCATGCCTGAGTGTAATTTTTTTGTCTTTTACAATCCATTGTATTTATTTGAGATTTACAGACACATTCTAATTACTATAAATAAGGGAAGCCATGAACACTTTGTTCTTTGGATCTGGCTTACTTAATATAATTTTTATCTAAGCCTTTCCATCTCCTTATGAATATACAATATCATTCTGATGGAAGAATATTTGTACATATATACCACATTTTCTTGATCATTTTGTCCACTGGCATCTGGGTTGATTCCATATCTTGGCTATGGTAAACAATATTATAATGAACATGTTTGTGCTGGTAGCTTTAGTGGGGCTTTGTTTTTTTTTAATTTTTATTGACGGGATAATGTATAGAGGGGTTACAGTTACATTTGTCAGGTAGTAGGTGCATTACTTCTCCCACATTGATACCCTTTCTCATGTTTTTGTCCCTGTTTCCCTCCCCCTACCTCAATCTTTTTCCTCCCTTTGCTTTCCTATTCTACATAATGGTCTTACATCTAAAATATACCTACAGCTCAAGAAATTAAATCCTTCTAAAACAAATCCTCAAAGAAACGACCATCCCATTAAAAGGTGGGCTTAAAGAGAAATTTACCTGGAAAGTAGTATGGAGATTCCTCAAATACTAAACATAGACCGCCCTTGTGACCCAGCAATCCCACTCCTGCGCATCTACCCACAAACAAGGCCATACTAAACCTACCAGCACAACCACATTTATTGCGGCATTATTTACCATAGCTAAGATATAGAACCAACCCAGATGCCCATCAGTAGATGTATAGATTAAGAAGACATGGTGTACATACACAATAGAATTCTATGATGTCATCAGGAAAGTTGACATTGTCCCAGTCTTAAGGAAATGGAAAGACTGGGAAAAAATCATATTAAATGAAGTAAGCCAGAGGAACAAAGGCTCCATGGTCTCACTCATTTGTACCAATTAGTCCAGAATTCTCTTAACAGAGGAGCACAATAGCTCAAAAACAAGGTGCATATGGCCATATAGGATGAGCCTAAGAAAGATGAAATCCAGGAAAGCAAAAGATCTACCCTGGTGGTTGTTTTCAACAAACTATATGAAGTTATTTCTTTACTTCTTTGTTTTAGTCTTTTTGTTTTTTTCCCCTTATCATTTTTCCTGGTTGTTGCATTTGACTTTGGTACTTAGTGGACTGTATATACATCTATTTGTTCATTTGATTCAGAGCAGAGAGAGGGGAAAATAAGTTAATGTGATAAAGGAGAGTTTATTGAACAGTATTGGTAAGTATGCTACATTTCTAATTCTTATGGTAATCCAGAGAATTACTTTTTATTTGCATGTTTTCCAAATAATTGTTTGGAGTTTCTGAGGGGTTTGGTCCTGGCAAAAATGATAAAGGACCAAAATTTCAAGACAGGATGTGAGCACAGGTCAGTTGCATAGTAAAGCCAGCAAGCTTAACTACTGGTGCTTCACAACCTTCTTTCAAATTATAGTTGGAGACTCACGCTCCACTTTAGTATCAGAGGTAAACCCCATGTAGTGTACATCTTTATGTGTGTAGGTCCAAGAGAAGAGACTAGCCCAGAAGAGGTACTTGTAAGCAAATCACAGAGGGTTGTGAGCAAATGATAAAGCAAATATACTACCTGCAAAAACAATAGGAGTAAGACTTTATACTTTATTGTCCACCTTGGTTCAGAAGAATGGAGTGGTGTGTAAGTAAAATGGAAGATGAGCCTCTGAGCCTCATTGCTCATTTTTTCATCTTTCTGTTCTCAGATCATCAAGTGCAAACTCACTGTTGTTACTGTTCATCAGAGTCTACTACTGTGATTATTGAAATATGGGCAGCACTGGGTGATTTTCAGCTAGTTTAGTCTACCTATATCACAAGCTTCTACAAAGTATAAAAATATACAAATACTTGTTTTATTTTGTATGTGAATTAATGCACCTTCTATCTGGCAAATATCATGTAACCCTTCTATTAATTGCAATAAAAATATATGAAAAAAGAACAAAAAAAGAAATCAGAAATGTCAATTTCATAAACCATACTAGAAAGGGTATCTGAATTTTTTTTTTTGCCAGTCCTGGGCTTGGCCTCAGGGCCTGAGCATTGTCCCTGGATTTTCTCAAGGCTAGGGCTCTACCACTTGAGCCACAGCACTACTTCTGGCTTTTTGCTAAGTATGTGGTACCTAGGAATTGAACTCAGGTCTTTGTGCATGCTAGGCAAGCACTCTACCACTAGGCCAAACTCCTGGCCCGTATCTGAAAATTTTTATGTAAGATATAAGATGTGAATTTAAATCTTCATGGAAGTCTACCAACTTAAAAGTCTGCATTAAAAATTAAAGCAAGATATCATTCTTTCTGACAGCAGCATAGAATTCCATTGTGTACAAATACCACATCTTGTTGATCCACTCAACAACTGAGGGACGTCTGGGTTGGTTCCATATCTTTGCTATGGTAAATAGTGCTGCAATGAACATTGTTGTGCTAGTGGATTTAGTATGTCCTTGTTTCTGGATGATTGGGTAACTGCCAAGTAGTGGAATTGCTGGGTCATAGAGGAGCTCTATGTTTAGTCTTTTGAGGAACTGCCACACTGCTTTCCATAGTGGTTGAACGAGTTTGCACTCCCACCAACAGTGTAACAGTGATCTCTCCTGGCCATATCCCCTCCAGCATCTGGAGTGAGGTGGAATCTTAGAGTTGTTTTTATTTGCATTTCTTTTATGACCAGGGATGTCGAGCATTTCTTCATGTGTCTGTAGGCCATTTTTTATTTCTTTTTCAGAGAAGACTCTCTTTAAATCTCTGGCCCATCTTCTAATGGAATGGTTGTTTCTTTGGAGATTAGTTTTGGAGTGATTCAATTTTTTGAGCTGTTGATATATTTTAGATATGAGGCCTTTGTCTATTGTATGGTTAGTGAAGATCTTCTCCCAATTCTGTAGGCTTCCTAGTTAATTTCTAGCTATGTCCTTAGAAAAAAATCATATCAAGAGAAGTAAGCCAGACTCAAAGGAACATAGGCCCAAGAGTCTCCATTTGTCAAATTCATTAGAAACCTTGGGCTCTCCTAGCTGAGATTTACAATACAACAAAATCTAGAGACATAAGGCTAAATAGTATCACACTAAATGTAAGGACCTCCAGGATAAGGAAACAAAAGCCATATGATGAGTGATTGTTGTCCTTAATGTACTATGTTATCTCTTTTGCTATCCCTTGGTTATATAATATTGTTACAATATTTCATCTTGTTATCTGATATATTTTATAAGTGCTTAATTGGTTATTTGAAATTGGATAGGGAAGGGAGGAAATAAAAAAGAGCGGGGGTGGGGGGAGGGAAATGGGGACCATGTCATGAGAAAGGGTATCAATGTTTGTGAAGTAATGCACCTTCTATATGGTGAATATAATGTAACCCTTCTATTAATTACAATAAAAAATAAATTAAATAAAAATATTTAAAAAAATAAAGCAAGAAGAAGAAGGAGAAGGAGGCGGAGGAGGAGAGGGGAAAGGAGAAGGAGAAGGAGGCGGAGGAGGAGGAGGAGGAAGAGGAGGAGAAGAAGAAGAAGAAGAAGAAGAAGAAGAAGAAGAAGAAGAAGAAGAAGAAGAGGAGGAGGAGGAGGAGGAAGAGGAGGAGGAAGAAGAGCAAGAGGAGGGGAGGAGGAGGAGGAGAGAAGGAGGAGGAAAAGGAGGAGGACTAAACTAGATATTGATGGCTGATGCTTTTAATTCTAGCTACTCAGGATGCTTAAATCAGAAGGATCATGGTCCAAGTCAAGGTGGGCAGAAAAGACTGTGTGACTATCTCCAAAATAACCAGAAAAAAGTCAGGTTGGAGGAATGGCATGACAAATGAATAAGCAAGGTAAACAAATGTGAGGCCCTGAGTCAAACTGCAGTAATTTTTGTAAAAGAAAACTAAAGCCTGGGCCAGGAGTTTGGCCTAGTGGTAGAGTATTTGCCTAGCATGCACAAAGACCCAGGTTCGATTCCTTGGTACCACATACATAGAAACAAATGTTGGAATTGGGGCTAGTAGTACCTGGCCCTGAGTTCAAGGCCCAGGACTAGCAAAAAATAAACAAAAATTAAAACTAAAAGCCTAAAGTGTCAGTTCTAATTGAAAATCACATTCCTGGTACGGCCTTATCACCTGCTTTGTGGCAATGAGCCCTAATTTTTTTCTAATGGGACATGAATGTAAAAGGGAATTTGTTGATAGATAGGTAGAATCAACAAACAGAAAGAGGGAAGGAAAAGAATATTGAGGATTGACGTGTACTAAGATATTTCTACCTCCCCCAAATGTGTATATTCACACAAACATCCATGTAAATATAGAATTATTAAATCTACCAATCACTTTTTGAAAAGATGGTGAGAAGAAGAGATCAAAAAATGAAAATATAAAATGGGAGGGTAAGCTTGTTCAGAGAACCCTGTACCCATGGATGGCATTATCACAGCAAAATCGCCTAGATAGTAATATCTAGGCAAAGAACCATTAATAAAGAATATTACAGACTACTGCTTTAACTAAAACAGTTACCAAAGTGGATCAATTTATCTAATTAGTTATGTTTAATACTTTTTCACAACTGAGCCCAATTATCATCACTACTATTTTACTGTTAGTAATTTGACTAAGAAGTTAAGTAATATACAAATTTATCTCCACAATTGTTCTCAATCTGGTAGCTTCTTCCAGTGTAGACTGAAATGGTTTCTATGCTGTGATTTTCATTTGTTTGTTTTTCAATTTTTAACTTATAAACAAAA
The DNA here is from genome assembly GCF_031878675.1 of Megascapheus bottae. Lineage (NCBI taxonomy): Eukaryota > Metazoa > Chordata > Mammalia > Rodentia > Geomyidae > Megascapheus > Megascapheus bottae. The sequence continues at coordinate 23,832,362 of NC_143517.1, forward strand.
CCGTATTTTTTCTATGAATCATCAAGCACATTTGATTAAGTGAATTATATATTTGGAGAGAATTTTTTTCAGTCAAAGGTACAATTAAATGTATTTCCATTTACTTTCCTTACTTGAGGTGAAATAAAATTTTATTCTCTGATAGATTACATCAAATTTTCAATAATTCCCGTGAAAAGAACTTTCTAGGATTATCTTTTTATCAATAGCTAAGTTGTGTTATATGTTTAATTGGACTCCAAGTCACAGCCTCTTGTCTCCCTGAATTATAATGAATTAACTTAAAAAGACTCAAAGGAACTAGATATAGAAAGCTGTTACTGTTATAATTTAATTTTATAATTAGATCACAAAAAGCATTGTAGAATTCAGATGAGACTTTTAACCCTTTTATTTTGAAAGAGATTTTATCCAGTTTTTCTGTCTCAAAAAATCTTTGAAAACATCTCCAGTCCTATGAAAATATGATAAAATAGATGTCACAATGAAAATAACAGAGCACCATTTTAAATATATGCCCAAATTATCTCCTACAAATACCACAAACACACATACAGACAATCAATCACCTATGCATACATCAAGCAATATTAATAGTGTCAAATGTACCCTGATATTTTAGCTCTTTTGTATATGCAAAGCATAGTAAGAAACACAAACATTACAGAGAACAACACTTTAATTAAATATTCTAATTGTAAAATACTTGTAAGGGAGGCAATTCCTGGATTTTTAATTTAGAATTTTATGTTATTCTTAAAGCAGTATTATAGAAAATAACACAGATATTTTATGGGCACATGACTTCTGGGAAAGCAAAATTATGAAATCCAAGTACTATCCAGTAGCACATACGAAGAGACATGCTTTGTTTAGGGATTCTTGAAAACAACTGTACAGAAAGCATACATTGTATCTGTATTGTTTCTTGCAATAGCATGCAAATCTATAATTAGCTCAAAACACAAACTTTAAAAACGTATTATATAATGGGCAATACATGACTTTACTGTCTGTATGCCACTCAATGCATCAGTATATCTTGAAATATTTAGAATATTTATACTTGAAAATCAAAGAGACTCTGCTCTAATTTTCTGAATATGTTAGCATTTTAAGAATAATTTACTCACTTCAAATCAGTATTAATTTTTAATTACAGCAGTTGGAGAGAGTTCTAAGGGGAGAGAGAGGGTTATTTTACTATATTTGTTAAATTAATTCAGGATGTTAGATATCTTTTTGTAAACTCTAAAATGTGGTTGGGGGAGCCATTTTTTAAATACATCAGTCACAAGAGCTGAGTAAAGGAAAATGCAGCTCTTTTATTTGATGGGATGAGAAAGCTAATAATGTATGACAGTAAAAAGGCAGAAGCTTTTAACGCTTTTCTTAACCTTACAGAAAAGGTCAACTCTGATCTGGAAATGAGAACAGCCAACACATGGGATAGAAGGGCAAAAAGCCAAGAGGAAAGTGAGCTGGAGCTGATGCCAATCACACTGAGCCTGTCCAGTCCCAGTCTCTGCAGTGTGTACCCCAAGATTCTAAAGGGACGGCTGCCATCCCTTGGCTAATTTTGGTTCGTTACACAGGGTCACAAAAGAGAGAAGCCAAAACACTGGCAAAATCACCAAGAACAGAAAAAAAAATACTTCATCTTGATACTGAAGAAAGGATAATAGAACTTGCTAAATGCTAATGTAACATTTCTGTTTCCAACTCAACCGTCAATGTTGCTAGAGGCCTACTTTGGGCCAAGAGCTGAAGTGTAACCCTCTCTTGTCAGATGGGATGTTGGAGAGGCAGAGAAACTTGCTTTGATAAACCAGGACATGACTATTGAACTGAACTGGAAACCAAGTCTGCTGATCCCACACAAGGTTTCTTTCCTCCCACCATGGAAATAAGTCCTGTTGACTGTCACTCCTCTTAGGAGCTTTCTCTGACCAAAGCAATGTCAATTTCACTTAAAAGGCAAGAGCATGGGTTTTTTTTTTTAATTCCAAAGCGAACCAGCTTTGTTAAAAATATGTGACTTCATTTTCATCTCAATTGAAGAATCTAGACCCTAAAACAAAACAAAAAACAAAACCCAACAAATTAGAAAGGAGTCTATTTAGAAACCTGGAAGGGAGTAGAAAAGGCAGTCATGAGAAATGGGTGAGTATAACCAAAGTTCTTTATGCATTTGCTTGAAAATGTCACAATAAAATATTTTTGTACAATCAATAAATATTAATAAAATAATAAACAAATATAAATATATCTTCTTACAAGACTGCATGTGTAATTTAGTAGTGCGTGTGCACTTAAATAAATATACATGTACATATATATATGTGTGTGTGTGTGTGTCTTTTCATAAGCTAGAGCCTCCAAAAAGACATCTAAATGTCATATTGCATGGAAAAGAATCATGATAAAGCTGGTGGCATCTCATAGTTCAAAACTGAGGAAGGATTTCTACAGATAAGATTTGTTCACTGTTGACTCTGGATAGATGGAAATAATAGTGTGTCTTATTTAACATGGTTGTTAAAAAGATCAAATAAAATATGTGCAAAGCACAGAGTCTAGTAATTTAGTTAGTAATCTATATCATTAGTTGTTTGAATGTTAATATAAATCGTCAACTTGGTCTTGAAAAAATAATTACAGTCTTTACTAACTGGCCGATTGATACAGCTGGGTGAATATTATTATGAAATGTAGTAGTTCTTTTTTTAAAGTAAATAGACTAGCCAGGTGTGGTGGCTCACGCCTGTTATCCTAACTACTCAGGAGGCTGAGATCTGAGGATCAAGGTTCAAAGCAAGCCCAGGTGCAAAGGACCTGAGACTCTTATTTCCAATTAACCTCTAAACAATGTGAAGTGGGGCTTGTCTCAAGGGTAAGGCGGTAGCCTTGAGCTGAAGAGCTCAGGGACAGCACCCAGGCCAAGTTCAAGTTCCATGACCCACAAAAATAAATAAATAAAAATAAATAAATACATAAATTGATTATCACTACCATTTTCTGGCTTCACACACACTATATACCTCTACCACATTAGCATTGCACCCCACCCCAAGACCCCTATACAACTTAGGCTTGTTGCCATTCCTGTGATCTCTGTCTTTTAGAATGCCAAAAATAATCCAAAACTGAAAAAAATACTCAGTATGTCATTTTTCTTTCCACTGATAACTTAATGTTTCTACCTGAAGATCTAATAGCCATAGTCTTTAGGTTCTTATCATTGTTCATGTAGACAATTTCTGTCTATGTTGTGTTTACATATTCCATTCTCCCTGGAGGTTGAAGATGGCTTATTCTAAAAGTCAAACTTGATCATGCCATCTCTCTGTCAGGGGTCCTATGGCTCCAATGTTTTAGAGAGAAAAAACACAATGTCATGTCATAATACAAAGGTCCATTCTATTTCTGATGCTGCCTCTGAAGCTCACCTGTGACATGGAACTGTTTATTACTTTTATTCTCCATTTGCTCATTTTTTTCTCTATTCCTTTAGTCAAATCTACCTACTCCAATTACTTCATGACACCTAATTCTTTAAACCTCAAATTTATATTCTGCTCAACTCCAAGGCTTTCTCTGCCCTCTCCATGTGTGTAAGGTGCACATTCACAATATATTCTTTCATTCTCACAGTATATGCTCTCAGATAAACCTATATCATGTAGGAAGAATTTAAAATTATACCAGAATATACTTGTCTCCTGCTTACAACCGTCAAGTGATTTTACCTTCATGTCCTAGTAATGATATGAACTTCATAGGACCTCCACAGCCCTGTGTGAACCAGTCCCCGCCTTGTTCTCTGATTCCTTGTCCCATTCCTGGATAACCCCTTCAACCCACTGTACATGGAACTCTTCTCAAATGTCCCGAGCTTAACTCTGTTAACTCTGTCTTTCCTTTGCCATCCTCAGCCACTTAAGACTTTCTGTTTAAACATTTGCATATCTGACTTTTCACATTCACACTCTGGTGTGAATTCATGTGTGAGGGAAGGCCAGCTCATGGTATGACTTGTCATTCCCATGATGACATTCAGTTTTGTCTGGTCATGTTGTTTATTCATGATTTTTTGTGGGTTTTTTTGTCCTCATCAGGATACAAACTCAGTGTCCTCTTGTTGATTATTGAATTCTAGTACAGAGGAAAGCATGGCATGTTCATATATGTGATTCACTGTTTTATCCTTGTTAAATCATTTCTTACCACACTCCCTATGTCAAGTTCTTTACTGAGAGAACATACCTCCTACACCTATGAAAGAGAGCTGCAAATGTTCGAAACCTGACATGATTATAGAAAGTTAGCCAGTGAGAATAAATAATTTGGAACTTTAGGATTATGGAAATTTTAAGATCCAAATTGGATTTGAAGGTGGAGATAGGGTGGATGGAATGCTAGATGTTACTCCTAATCTGTCCTTCCCCTCCGGGTTTAAGAGGAGGTGTCACCTCACAGCAGCTATCCGGATGTCTCATCCTTGCTTGCAGCAAGGCATAAGTCTATTGGTTAGGAGGAAAGCAAAGGTCACCTTTATCTGAGTGATGACTTATAAAAGTCGGCATCTCTCATACAGTCTCTGGCCTTCATCAGAAACCAGGCAATTATCATGAGAAGCTGGAAGATGGCCAATGGAAGGAAGGAGAGTGGTCTATTTTTCCATGTTGAGGAAAAGGGTTTCAGTGAAACTATGCCCCCTGTATTTCAAGCCATTTTACAATACCAATCATTTGTTCTAGAACTTTCGCCAACTGACCCTGGTGCAATACTATTCCATAAGATTTCAGGGTTTTTCTTGAAGAATTCTGCATTTTAATTATGCTAGATCTGTAGTGGGTATTCATATATGTTCATTACAGAAGGCCAGTGCATAAACTTTTATAAATATTCCCTTAGCCTAAAACTAGAAGGCTCGTGTCAGGAAGAGAAAATAAAAAGGAACCTTATTAAACAGATGAAGCAGAGTTCATAGATAATTTCCCATGATCTTTCATTATTATGTACAGCAGCTCTCATGCCTGACTCTGTGTAATCATATCAACTATCCATAGCAAATTATAAGAGATGTTAACTCAGCAATTATCTGCTTTTTTATATCAACAGTTGTAAGTCTTGCTTCTGATACAATATTTTCTTAATAAAAGCTTCTTCAATTCCATTAGTCTCTTTTAAAAAAATTTCATGACCTGTAAGTTTTACCTGGACCATCAAACTTAGCTTTATATGATGATATGTTCTTACTTTAATAATTTCATAATGAGGTATAGAGAAGGAAATAATACTATACCAATATTTTAATTTAAAGCAAACAACACTTTATATAACTTGTTTGTACTCTTGTTGCTTTCATCATGTTACATCAAAATCTCTGTCACAGAAATTTAAATTTATATCCTAGAGTTCATTTCATTTAGTTTCATGATTGTTGTTATTAATGTATAATGTGAAGTTATTTCTTTTCTCTTTTTTTCCACTTATGATTAATCTCATGTGGTTACTGTATCTGACTTTGTTACCTGGTATATTGTATATATGTTTATTTGTTGAGTTGAAATAAGGAAAGGAAGGGGGAAAACAAGATAATTGGAGGGCGCTGGGGGAGGGAAAAGGGGATAAAAACATGAGAAGGGTTCAAAAAGTAATGTATCCATTATCTGATGAATGTAACTGTAACCCCTCTATACATTCCCCGATAAGAAAATACAATTAAAAAAAGAAATTTAAATTCACAAAGATTATCTTTGTCATATAATATCAACTCTCTATTATGGATGGATAATTGATGTCCAAAGAAAAGCATGTTTAGAGGTAAGTAATCTCTGCCTCCCATAGCATACTAAGGGTTATCACATCAATGGCCATTACGTGTCTTTTTTTTCTGTAATAATTTTATATATGCAGACAACCAGCCTCTTTCTCTCTTCATCTCCCATCATGCCATCAACATTCCCTCATAAGTCAAATGAAAAATATAGAACATTACAAAGAAATTTTGATAATATAGAAATATTGGGAAAAGAGAAACAATTCATTATCGCTTATATTAAATTCTAGATGTGTCTTTTTTATTAAAGAATTTGTTAACATTGATTTTTACATCATATTTCAAATGTCATGTTTAACAAACAGGTATTCAAGAAGGGAATTTCTATCACTGGCACATGGATTTTAGAATATAATTAAAATTAAGCTGAGGACTTGTATGTCATAGATACACATTAATATGTATAATAAAACATTATGTCTATAGAGTATATAGCCCATCATAGATTTTTATGTCTATGCAGTTATGTTTATATCTCCAAGACCATGTCCATAACCCCGGGTACACAAATATTGAGTCATCACTCTTGTACTGCTTGGATATCCATATATTAAGGATACCATGGTCATAAAGGAAATGCAAGTAAAAATAACCATAAGATACCTCCTTGCCCCAATTAGAATGGCCAATATTCTGAACTCAGACAACAACAAATGCTGGCAGGATCATAGAGAAAAAAGAACTCTGCTGACCTGCTGGGGGGATTGTAAACTAGTTCAGGTACTCTGGAAGGCAGTTTGGAGGTTTTTAAAGAACTGAAAATAGACCTTCCCTATGATCCCACCATACCACTCCTGGGCATCTTCCCTGAACATCATAACCCAGGATATGATAAGGACACTTGCCCGGCCACATTCATCTCTTCATTATTCACAATAGCCAAGTGATGGAAACAACCCAAATGCCCTACTCCAGATGAATGGATACAAAAAATATGATATATATATATATATTGTGTATATATATACACACAATGGAATTCTACATAGCCAGCGGACAAGACAAAATAATGGCATTCACTGCGAAGTGGATGAAACTAGAGAGAATCATGTTGAGTGAGATAAGTCAGGACCAAAGAAACAAAAGGTGTGTGTCATGTTTTTACAGTTTGTCAGGAATGTTCTAATCCAACATTGTTTTGCTTTTAATTATTGAAAACTAGATGTGGACTCCTGTATTCAGTATAAAAATAACCAACATAACTTATTCATTTAAAATCCCATGGTGTTTATTATAATTGATTTTATTGTACTATCTTTGTATTTGAATGTCAATGCTACTCTAGTTAATTATAGTACCTTCATATTATAATGCATATTGATTATTAACCAATGCTAAGTATTTTAATTTATGCTATTGCATATTATAATTGCTGTACATTAATCTATGTATGAAACTTAGATTGTTTTTAATCTAAAATGAATCATTATACTCTCTTAACTAGATTGTTGTCAAAAACCTGCAATATTTGACACACGTACAAGTAAGTCACTAAATAAGTGTTACAAAAACAGTGATAGCAATAATAGGAATGAAGAGAAGAAACCTTCAAAGAAGATTTAGTTCTCTTAGGGAAACAAAATGGTACAACTTAACCAAATTCACCCTAAGTAATATCTCAAATTGTCCTTACATGTTTACTATAGAAACTAAGAAGTCAAGAATTAAATTACATTATTTTCTCTTAGAATTAGAGCTATTGTCTTTTTCAACTCTGAAAAGACAAAGCCTGGACTAAAGGAGGTTACAATGTTCAAATAAAGAAATTTTTCCCTTTGTTCTTTTGACTTCGAAGATATAGTTAAATTCTGAAATGGTAAGTCACTTTTGCAGGAGGCCCATTGTACATATGACTTGTATTTCCTTCCTTCCTTTTCCTAATAGCATACATTTCAATAGCAGGTGAGTGTGAAAGAATTAGAAGTAATTATCTTGAGAAAGCCAACAGGCAAGCAGGCAGAAAGAAGGAAAGAGAGGAAGAAAGAGAGGAAGGAAGGAAGGACAGAGAGAGAGAGAGAGAGAGAGAGAGAGAGAGAGAGAGAGAGAGAGAGAGAGAGAGAGAGAGAGGGAGGGAGGGAGGGAGGGAGGGAGGGAGGGAGAGGGGGGGGGAGAAAACAAGCAATTAAGTAAGAGTATCCAGTCAAGGTGGAAGAGAGGAAATTTTAAGAACTTAAGAAAGGAAACTGGGGTGGGGTATCTGAAATTGAAGGCACTGAAGGGAGAAAATATAACTGATGACAAAATTGTCATGCAAGATAGGAACTGCATAAACATTAAAATTTGAAACAAACAGCATGTCACAAAACCGTAAGAGCCATGTTTCTCCATCTAGAATATAAATCAAAGCAAGTACAAATCATTCATTATACAAATAAATCCAGTACTAGCCTTTAGAGAAGTTGTATGAGAGTGATTTCTAAAGTCTGAAATACTGAATAGATATTAGTCACTATTATTATTTTAATTTCAGTCTTGGTGAGCTCCTAGGAATGCAGACAGATGCACTGGAACAGGGTCAGAAGTGGAATGTCTCCCTCTGAGTTATATCTGTAGAAAAGTGATATTTAGACATATGAGAACTGAAAGAAATCTCTAGATAAGAGTGTAAAGGGGGAAAAAAGCAGGGCAACATGGGCACTGCATTAAGCATATGTAATCTGTGCAAACTGATAGGGAATGATAACACTGAAGGAGTCAGTGGTCATGAAAAGTTAGCCAAAGTGCACAGCTTGAAATCTAAAAGCTGCATGTCATCAAAAAGGAGGAATCTTACTGTCACAATGACTCTAACTCAGCACCTGGTACAACATACCGCAACAGTGCATAGGCCTATACAGTGTGTATTGATGGATAAGTGAGGATAGATGAGGCTTACAAGGGTGAGATTTCTGAGCAAGAATGTATTGTGGGAATCTAATCTTCAGCCAGAGAATTCTGATGGCTGCTACTCGTCAAGTGTAATCACAGTATGGAGAAGTGGTGTGCAAGACCAGTGAGGATTAAATGAGAAAAGATGCCAACAGGCCAACATTGCATCACAAGAGCAGTATGTACAGGGAAAGATTCATATCTGAACTCAGAAATGCAAGAATGAAAATGTGGTAGTTATGGGAGTCACTTTCTCAAACACTGTGCCAGGCATCTGACTTCAAAGGCCACTGAACCACAGCTTTATTTTTCCCTGTTCATTGTACGTCACTATAGACAAGACTTGTGCTTTCTGGTTTTCTATCATATGAATAGCTTTTATTTCCACTCTTCACCAAACAAATGTGTATTTTTTTTGAGTTGAGTTCCTTCCAGTTCAATCATACTGAGTTGAAACTTAATCTACCTCCGAGCTGCCGTTCTTTAACCAGTCTTCTCAAGATCTCTCAAACTCTTCCAGTGACTACTTTTACTCCACCTTTTGTAAAACAATATTTGCATCTACTAAGATCTAGGCCTCCAAAATTATTATATAAAACTCCCCTAAATTCTAAAGCATTTGAAGTAATCTCACAGGCTCCAAAAGAGCAGGTCCTTGAAGGAAACACAATCAGGACTTCTCAGGCTATGTATTGTAATGTTTCAGATGCCAAATATCTTTTCTCACATGACTGGATCGCACAGTCAGTCAACAGATTGCAAGTAGTAGCCACTGCTTGCACAAGCAACATGACATTCTTTGCCTTTAGCATTCACCAAGCACGCATATCTCTGATTCTGCGGCAGCTAAGTGGCCTAGAGTCATCACGCATATTTCCAGACTGCTAAGTGTTGTTGGAGGAAATTAAAGGGCTGTGCTGATTGCTTTCATTACATTGTCATGATGTCCAACCTCAGCTGAGCCTTCACAAACACTACAATCCCTTTGCTCCTCTCTCGACAGCTAGTTTCCATTTCCCACAGCATCTGGTCCAAATCTGTGTAGTTTTCCCCAAGTCTACTTTAATTAAAAACATTCTTAACATGGCTTATGAGGATCTCCAACATTTGCCTCCCTCCCATCTTGCTGGTCTTCCCCAGGGTTGTAATCCTTCTTGCTGTTCTAGGTGCTAGCCAGAGTGACACTTGTCATTCCATCCTCTTGTCCCCTTTGATTATTCTGTCCTCTGTATTAAGAAAGACCTTCTTGGTCTCCATTTATGTCACTACTCATCCCTCAAGTCACCTGATGAGATTTCCCTGACATCTTAGGTCCTATCCTAGCTAACATTTTTCATATTCTGTATACTTTATTATTTTTCTGAAGCCACTCTCTCTTTTAAGTGGCCATGTGCACAGAATGACAATATTGCCTCATTCAACTAACTTGTCCCCAGAACAAAACACAATATCTGACTCTTAGGAAGTGCTTAAGCCTTGGTTATATATTTAAGTGAGTTATCACTTGAGCATTGATCTATAAAATCTAGTCACTGGGCTAGAACTAGGTGGTTCTCGCCTATAATCCTAGCTACTCAGGATGCTGAGATCTAAGGATTAAGGATCAAATCCAGCCCGGGGCACAAAAGGACCTGAGACTTTTATCTCCAGTTAACATCTAGAAAACCAGAAGTGGAGCTTGACTCAAGGGTAGGGTGGTAGCCTTGAGCTGAAGAGCTCAAGGACAGTGCACAGGCCAAGCTCAAGCCCCACGACACAAAGGAAAGAATAAATACATCTAGTCACTGGTTAGAAAAACCTAGATTCCATTCCAGGAATGTCTAAAATATTCATGAAGTTTGAGTTTTCTCGTGTTAAAAATGAGTTGGGGAAGAAGAGCTTCTCAGACGTGACAAAAAGCCTGAAAACACATATAGCAGTAAGCTGGTTCTATGAAAAGATGACTCTTTTATTTTATTTTAATTTTTTTGGTAAGGTGCCTCTTTTTATTTTGAGCCTGATGCAATAATTTGTTGTGCAATCTATAATATGTTGTTCTTTCTTCTAAAGAATTTAAAAACTAGGTAATCAAAATGGCAAATCACCTATGAACTCTTGGGGTGATGGTGTTGACATTCAGGTGTTGTATGCTTTGTGAAAGAGCTAGAAACACAAGATATTTGAGACTGTGAAGAATGGACTGCTTATTGCAGTCTCTGAGCCAACTTCCTGTGTTGTGTTTTCCTATTAGACATTTCTCTCCTTATCTGGTAAATGAGACATATTTTTGTGACAAGCCTGGTGATGGTGATACTATATACTGAGAGGAGAAAGAGGAAGATGATTGAAAACAAAATGAGCTAATCAGGTAAGAAAAAGCAGCTGACACAAGGCTGGTAAGTCATCCACAACTTCAAGAATTTTTGTCATTCATGTACTGAGACTAGGTATAGTAAGAAAGACATTGAGGAGGATAGAAATGATAGCCGCTGTTCTTGAAAGGGCATCTCAAAACAGCACAAAGTAGAAAAGGCATTTGGTCTGGGCACTGTCCTTGAGCTTTCTCAAGGTTAAGGCTCTACCACTTGAGCCCAGCACCACTTTCAGCTTTTTCTGTGTATGGGATACCCGGGAATCAAACCTAGGGCTTTGTATATGCAAATAAGCACTCTACCACTAGGCCACACTCTGAGACCCAGAGAAGGCATTTTGAACATCCTTTTTTTCATGTACTGATTCTTTTGTCTATTTTCAGTCAGGTTATTTATTTATTTACTTATTTTTGCTATTCAATCATTTGAATTTATTCCATTATTGGCTAAGAATAAAGAACATGCATATTTTGAGCTTATCTCTTCATATTTTCCTAATACAATCATCTTAAGGTTGTATAAGCTCATTGAAACTACCATAGTAGATTCCTACATTTGGGTACCAAGAAATCTAGCACAGTCATGTCTCTGAAACATGCATTATCAGAATTCAAAAAAACAAGGCTTCTATATTTACATGCAGATTTTATTGATCTATAATTACTGCTCTTCAGGATAGATGAAACCCTAGGCACAAAACTCAACCATACATGAAAGTATTTAGCAAAAAAAAATTGAGGATTTGAGTCTCACTTGCATGAACTGAGAGTTTATTTTTCATGACTATTTTGACCTTAGTAGACAGGAAATTAATTCAAGTTGATTTAAGCCAATAAAATGGGGAGAAGGTATTTATTGTTTCATACAATTTCATCTCCAGAGGCAGGTTGAGTGTATCAAAAAGTACCACTTGCGTGGCAAGACACTGGGCCTTAAAGGATGTCGCCAGGATTCGATTCATTTCTTTCACATCCAGAAGAGGACCCTTGGCATTTCAGTATCTCTTCCTTTTTTGTTGTTTTGTTTTTACTTTTACTTTTTCTTTCTTTTTTTTCTTTTTCTTTTTTGTCAGTTCACAGCCTACACACTGTCACTGAGCTTCTTTTGCTTGAGGCTAGCATTCTATCACTTGACCCACAGAGTCAGTTCTGGCTTTTTCTGTGCATGTGGTACTGAGGAATTGAATGAATCTAGAGCTTCCTGCATGCTAGGCAAGCACTCTGGCCGCTAAGCCACATTCCCAGCCAGTATCACTTCTTATTGTTAGAAATCCCAGTGAATCAGTAGAAACCTTGGGCTCTACTAGCAGAGATCGGCAATAGAGCAAAACCTTGACACATAAGGCCATATAGTATGAAGCTAATTGAAAAGACCTCCAGGATATTGAAACAAAAGCCATATAATGAATGCTTGTTGTCCTTAATGTACTAGGTTATCTCTCATCTCTTTTGCTGTCCCTTGGTTATCTCATATTGTTACAGTATCTCACTTTGTTATCTGATATATTGGATTTATTTGTATTTGGTTATTTGAAATTGGATAGGGAAGGGGGGAAACCAAGCCGGGAGGGGGAGGGATGGAGGGAGGGTAATGGGTACCAAGACATGTGAAAGGGTATCAATATATGTGAATTAATGCACCTTCTATCTGGCAAATATCATGTAACCCTTTTATTAATTACAATAAAAAATATAAAATAAAAAAAATAAACTAACCTAGAAATCTGTAACAGGAAGAAAACTATACCTTTTAGATTTGCTGTTTCTTTTTAATGCCAAATATTCTAGCGGTTCTCAAGTTTCATAAAAGTTCTGGGTTTGGTTGTCAATGGCCAAAAATGGAACATTTGTTGAGGCAGTTCTATGAAATGTGTTCACTGAGTCTTCTACCTTTTCCAATTTAACATTAGTCAACTTTATCTATATGGAATAGACAGAGAATATGGAGGAAAGTAGTTCTCCAGGAGAAAATTTACATAATTATAAAAGAATAGGATACAGATTCTAAATAGGAAAAAAATAAATATTGTCCATTCCTGAGATGTTTCCAGGAAGGGAATTCTGTTTCTGCCTGGGTGAAAGATAAAAGAGGCTATGACGATTTTGTGTATCAGTTAGTGTGGGTTTTATTTTTATTACTATGGTTGCAATGAAACCCAGAATCTAAACTCAGAATATCAAAAGTAAGATTTGAGCTGGGAGTTGGTAGCTCACATCTGTAATACTAGATACTCACAAAACTGAGATCTGAAGATCACAGTCTTAGCCAACCCCCTGCAGGAAAATCCATATGAATCTCTTTTCTTCAATTAACCACCAAAAAGCTGTGAGTGGAGCTGTGGTTCAAATGGCAGAGTGATAACCTTGAGCAAAGAAGCTTAGGGACAGCACCCTGTCCCTGAGTTCAAGCCCCAGGACTTGTTGACTTAGGTAGACCAACCAAATGAAAGATAAGGCTGGCTTTAGAGATTCTGCTCTCACAACTAGCTGTTATTTCAGTTTGTTAGTTTTGCACTTTTTCTATTACTGAAACTTCTTTACTCAGTGATAAACATTATTTCACAGTTGCATAAATCAATCAATCAACAAACAGACATTTTGTTGTTATTTATATCTTGAAAAGTCAAGAATTTCCTATGAATCAAACTTACTACCTTTTGACTGATTAGGAAAGCAAGGTCTACTCAGAGAAGTACAGCGATTTGTTACATAATGATGATCTTTAAAGCAGTGATTTTTATACTTCCTGAAGGTAAACTCATTTGACAATCTGGAAGAAACTGGAAAGCCCCATATATAAATAATGGTTTTAAGTTTACAAAATACAACATAGAGAATTACAGCAGAAAATATGACATGTAAATGAATTCATCAAAACGGTTTTAAAATGATTTATGATGGTAACATATGTACTTCATAAATAGTTCTTCATTAGTGATGAAGATATGTTAACAGGCTATCTCATGTGTCATTTACAGATGCCTGATCATAACTGATAATTGACATATGCAAAATGTGACAGAAAAATACTTAGTTTTTGAGTTATATTCATGATCCTGCTAATATTACCGTGCTTCCGGAAGTCAAATCTAAGTAAAATAGATTTTTATTTTACGTTAATGAAAATAGTGTTAATATTTCTCCAAGTCCTCAGTCCTTCAGAATACCTTTCCTGGATCAGTCAAATCTTTTGTCCTGGTGCATAGACTGCAGGTAAGGAGATGCTGCACTAGAGGCTCAATAAAATGAGAATTAAGAGAAACCCCCAAAACATTAATTACTGAATCACTACAATTCACCTGAGAAGTTTTACACCAGAACTGAAACTCACACTTGTTTTTATTTTGAAGGTGTCTAACTGAGATGTAACTCAGTGGTAGAGGGTATTTGCCTAGCATTTGCAGGTATCTGGGTTTGATTTCTAGCATAGCCAATGATGCATAAATAATGAAGCACATAATGCAGTTCACTAACACTGTAGTAATTAAAACATTGAGAAAGAATACTTCACAGCTCTCAATAACCAGCAATTCTGAATTAGGCTTACTTGAAAAATGAAATAATTTGGGAGAAGAGATAGATTCTCTCAAACTGAACTTTTGTTTTTTTGCTGCATATTGTTAAGTGAATAGCTAGCCTCACATTTAAGCCTTTAATAGCAGACAAAGCTTAAAGTGTCAGAAATACCATTTCCACAGACTTTTTTCAGTGAACAGGCAGAAATGGGGAGTTGTAGGCCAGAAATACATTAACAATATCCAGAACTAAATAGACTCTGCTATGAGTCATGACAGTCAGAAACGCCTAGGGATGTGGTTCAGTGGTGTAGCATTTGCCTAGTATGTATAGGGTTTAATATCCTACATTAAAATCTCTACTCAAGTCATTACTTTAGCCAAGCACAGTGGCTTACACCTTAATCCAAGCTACTCAGGCAGCTGAAAACTAAGGATCTTGGTTCAAAGCCAGCCCCAGGAAGAAAAAAAATATGTGAAGCTCTTATCTCCAGTTAACCACCAGAAAATTGGAAGTGGAGCTGTGGCTCAAAGTGGTAGAGAACTAACCTTGAACGGAAAAAGCCCACAGATAGTGCCCAGGTCCCGAGTTCAAGCTCCACAACTGACAAAAAAAATTAAAAGAAGGTGCTGGGTGTTTAGCTTAGTGGAAGAGTCCTTGCCTACCATGCATGAAGACCCAGGTTCAAGTCCTCAGTAGCACATGCATAGAAAAAAGCCAAAAATGGTGCTGTGGCTCAAGTGGTAGAACTCTTGCCTTGAGAAAGCCCAAGGACAGTACCCAGGCCCTGAGTTCAAGGCCCAAGACTGGCAAAAATAATTAAAAGAAGAAGCAATTACTTTTTTTTTACTTTAAAAATAATTCATTGCTTTTTCTTCACACAAGGGTTTAAAATTATTTTATGCCTCTAGCTAGGCTAAGGAAAATCACAAAATTAATCTAAGAGAATTTTGAAGAGCCCTGAGAACTGTGCCAGTAGGGTTGCTTTGTTAGGTAGAGTAATTTGTATGACACAAATCATAGAGAAAATAAGGTAAGGCTACCTGATCAGCCTCTCCTTGCTACCTGGTGATCATTCTTCAGTATTAAATCTTAGTGCTTTTGAGTTAATTCTAGTTGTAGTGACAGGTGATGGCAGAGCTAGCACATCAAATCCAACAATATTATTACTATGACACAGGTATCATGGAATACATTTTGCAGCTGTTATCTTATTTAACCCTCCCCCAAACTCATGAAATAGTTCCATTTTACATGTGAGAAAACCAAAACTCAGAGAAGGTGAGTAATTTATTGGAGATAACACCATAATGAGTATGAGATGCCTGGATACTTAACTGTACACATAATACTTGTCTTTTCTGACACATATCGTTGCCAAAAGGCACACTTGCATACCCAATTATTTCTTCTCCCATTGGCCCACTTCCCTGGACTCTAGGCATTTTGCCCATAGGGCAAAGAAATGCCTAGCATTAGAAAACCTGGAGATGGACCTTATGTGACATCCCATCCCTGTGCAAGCATTTTTGCTTTTCTTATTTTCTGCCAAGAGTCAAAATGATTGCCAAAATGAACAAATGCTTAGAATTTTCATGTGTCCTTACTTGAGTTGTGTTCATTTTTTTTGAAGTGATGATCTTAATCATTGGATTACAGTGAGATCAGAAAAGAATTACCTAGTATATCTCTAATGTCCCACTGAGAAACATAATAGGAAACGTATGTAAAGGTATCAATTTTCACAAAACAAATATTTGTCGACAGGGAGTGGCAGGGAGAGGGAATTTAAGCTTTGTGTTTGTTGAGCCTCAGATGGATAGAGCCACTACATAGAAATGAATCTTAATGATATATCATGATTAGTTATGACATATTGGCACCAATCTCAAATTAATCTGGACATTTAGACCTTCAAAGCATGTCACTATTTTTTTTGTTAGACTGTGGCATGAATTAATAAATCAAACTTTTCACACAAAATGATTGATTAGCACTTTTTGCAAAATGTTTAGCAAATGGCTATGCTAATCAAGGGAAATAAAACTATTCATATATCTTCTTTTAATTTGAATTCTGCTTAATTATGAACAGATTTCCTCCCCTCCTCTGGCTATTCCTGAATATATTTAGTATTCTGTGGGTAGCTAAATGCTTAAGACTGACAAAATATCCACAGTCTGTAACCTCTATTGAAAAAGGCTTTGATTACAGTAAAATTACACAAAAGTGTGTCATTAAAAGGCATTGGACAGACATAAAATCTAACCTTTGGAGCTGAAGAATACTTAATATTCTCTTCATGATCATGCAAGGGGAAATTCTTTGCTATGGAATAGCTATTTTCCTGTTAAGCAGGCTATTTCATCAATGATTTATTCCTGAGATGTAATAGGTCGTTTAAAATGGTGGTTTAAAAGTTAGGCCTTTTTGTTTAATTTTCTCACAGGCGGTTGGTAATTATCATGGTCCTGCAGTTTCTCTGGAATGCTGTGGAGGGTCAAATGCCAATGGAACCCTGCTTTATAGGGTAATTAAGACAGTCGACATGGTTATTAAATACATCATGCTAAACTAAACTGGAATGCTGTGAAATAAAATCCAAAATCATAAATAAAAGTTGGGTACTTCAGCAAAGGAGAATGTGTGAAAAGGTGGAGCTTTCTGCTCTTAGAATTGCAGAAAATAACTTACGCCTGCTTGGACTTCCTAAAATGCGGGTATTGAGTGGCTGGCTTTGCCTTGTAGAGAAAGGAGAAATTGAAATAAATGCAGCATTCTCTTCCCATCTATTTGGAGTTCTAATTCCCACTCTTTCATATTACAGAAGGCAGCATGATCTTGTTGTTCATTTCTTCTGTTCTTATCGCAAAGATCAAATGCTAAATGTCTGTAGTAAATTAAGCTCTCCAATGTAAGTCTGATATGGTCAGAAAATTGACATTACATAAGGTTTTCCAAAATTATATTAAGAATTATTCCCTTTGCCTGATCTTTCCTATAACCAATCTGCCTTTCAGAATTCATCTACAAGCTACATAGACCACAATATACTGACTCCTTCAAAAAGAAATCAGTAATAGACTACACTTATTGATGCTGATATGTTTAAACAGTGGTGATAGGTAAATATTGTCATCAGTAAGTAGAAGCCTTCCAAATATGTGTCTGTTTCATGGCCATAAGCTTTCAAATTGAAGAGCTAAAGGCCTAGCTAATTTAATTTCTTTGCAGAAAAAGTGATGAGTATACAAAAATGCTGGAAAAATGGCTGGACAAAATGAGAACCGAATAAAATACAAGTTTTCCAACCTATAATATGCTGCCTACAGAAGAATTTTTTAAGAAATTATTCTTCCCTTGTGTATTGCTTGGAATTTTTTTGTTGTTGCTGTTGTTGTTTGCTTTTTGCATGTTTACAGGCAAATTCATTGGTTTACTAGTCAAAGGAAAAGAACTGGTCTTAAAATGGGAAATAAGTATTTCCAATTCTAGCTGTAAAACTAGAAGCCAAAATGTGTAGTTGACAGGCACAGAGCCAGCTGACTTCAGATCGCTAGCCTTTCTTTAAAACCAGCCTTCCTATTTCCACATGGAACACATTTTAAGTTAACAATGTGTAGTTTGGCAAAGAAACTGTTTTTCTTTGGCGTGAGATGGTTGTCTCGTTTTTTAAAAAATGTATTTTCTGCCTGCTTCTATATACAATGCATGCCCACATTCTTTTGAACTTTAAAAACTTGTTATATCAGGAAGGTTTTAGGTAATCACTTTAATTTTTTTGTCTAAATGCAAAAATGCCTATTTAACATCTTCAAATACATTTGCTCTGTTTCAACCTGACTATTGCTTAAATATGCCTTGAAATGCATCCTGGATGAATGCTTACTTATATCCCATACTTGGAGAAAACAGGACTCTCCAAGAAGTCATTCGAATTTACTTTGATGAGTATTTTCACAGCTTTCATTGACAAAGGACAATATGAAAATGAGTCCAGCCGTTTCGTTCTCTTCTCTCTGTCAGCGTCTTAAAATTGAGTCATTCCATCCACACTGTATTTATAGTCCTGAAAACATTAGAGTGGAATGCTACCCATTCAGACATTTGCAGTCTATTTCCCCCTTTCTGGCTCCTGCCACAGAAAACCCAGAAAAGCAGAAATGCAAATTTTCAGACATTGATTCCACATGAAATGGGACAGGCGGCTGCGCCAGCTACTGTTGTGAGACCAGATAGGGCCTCTGCTGCCTACACATAAAGAAGGCCATTAAGGAGAAGTTGTTTATTTCTGCTTCTGCAGAAATCATAAACACCAACCCCGAGCCTGACAGCCCAAGCTGAGCTGCAGTAAATTCTCGCATTTTGCTGGCCATTCTAAGCTGCCCGGTAAAAGTTACTGTAGCTAAATCCCATATACATTTCACAAAATAATCCTTCTCAGAAGATGGTATCATATTCATGCACAGCAGGGTGCACAAATGCCTATAAATCAAGTGTAGAATCTGAAATATCTATTTAAAAAATGTGTGCAAATTTAACCATGACCCTTTGCCAGACAATGGGCCTTCGTATGCTTTTGCAGCTTAGCAGACACCCAGGAATTTTGTTTGGAAGTGATAGCTACTGTCTATGTAATATTTAGGACCTATTCATGAAGCATCTGGCAGAAAATAAAAGGGTTTTCTCCACTAACATATGCTAAAGAAGGATGTGGTCCTGCACCGACTCCTCCTCTTCTGATTTTTTGCAAATAGCACAACATAAGAGACGGTTGTTTCTGGCTGCCCCGCTGCCTGTCATGGCTGTCAGGCAAAATCCCATGAATTATTGCTCTTCCAGATGTAAGAGATTTTCAGGCTGCTTGAAACTGCCTGTGGTTTGTGGTACTAGTGAGGAGAGAAACGAGATTAAACTTCATCTCATCAGTGCAATCTAAAGAGATCACACAGAGGGCTTTTTCATTCCAGAGCCAGACTTGAGAGCTGTGTGTTTTTGTTTCAAGGTGATGTCACATTAAGCTTGTTGGAAGACAGTGATTAAGGTCAAACAATATTTGAGGAAGATCAAAAATAAAAGAAAAAGAGTGTTGTAGCCCTCTCCAGAAGAATCCTTATTGCATTTGCTTAAAGACACATTTTTGTTGTTGTTGTTGTTTAACTGGTGGAAAAGAATGGGATGTGCCTTTCATCCTGGAATCCAAAGTTGTCAAGATTTCCTAACACAAGGTTAATGTGTGAAAAATTAGAAATGTTCCTATTACAGCTCTGCTCTTCATTGTAATTGAGAGAATGTATTCATCACCATCAAAAAAAATCCAGTGTCACTTTTTGTTGTCTCTAAAGGTCAATGTTGAAGTCTTGATTTTTGTATGTGTGTGTGATTCTATGTACATGTCATACAGAATTTGCAAATATTCGTTTAAAAAATCAATGAGTGGGAGTAATACTTTGGGATATGTAAATGGCTTTAAAAGAAACTTTAGTTCTGTTTTCCCCTAAAAGGAATTTAGTCTTGTATCCCCTTATAAATGGTAAGTATCATCTGATTCAGTAATCCTAGTTACTAACATTTAACTAAAGGCTTTCATAACTGTTTCCAGAATAACTCAGAAAATAAATCACACCCTTTCCTATAATGTACAGTTTAAGTCCTGGGGGAGAAAACTTATAACTCATTACATTTCAATTTCCTTTGATCAAATACCATATACAGCCACCTGGATATTATAATTGAAAATAATAGTTATGACACAAACTAGGATAATGCTTAAAATGCTAAGAATCTTAATATGGTTACTATTAGTTCTTATCATTTATGGCACAGAGAAATGGTGAGTGGTTTTGTGGCATTTTGTGAAAGTTCCAAAGCAAAATATTAATTATAGATCAAGAAAACATGTTTTTTTAAAAGAACACCTGGAAGTAATCAACAAATATATATGTCTTAGATCAGAAGGTAATTGCCCCAATTCAACCAGTATAACTTTTTTTTTTCTTCCTCTCTTTCCTTTTTTTTTTTTTTAAAAGATGTAGCCTGTTTAAGTAATGGGGGTAGGCTACCAGATGTAAAAGCTCCCATTCCAGCTTTTCTTTCCATTTCAACTCAGGTCCCTCTCAAAGATTCTCTAATGTGAAGGATCCCAGTGAAACAGTGATGAAAACCACAGGTACAAGTGGCTTACATGAAAGTATTTATTGCTTTTCATGCATTGCATTATAGCTTGCTGGAAAAAAATTCTATCGTTGAGAATGAATTAATTATTTGACACTGGTTTGCCTCAAAGTCGTTTTTTACTATGGGATGCAAGTGAAAGATCACAGCTGACAAAAACATCATCATACTTGAGGTAGGCTCACAGAGTCCTTTCTTATGTTCTGTGTGAAGTAGTCTTGAACTGAAACCTATGCTCCTGAAGGATTAAGGGATTGTAAAGCAAAGACTGAAGCTGCTGTAATTTAAACCCAGAGATTCTCTAGCACAAAGGTGCAAAATGGACTGAGCCAATCTGACTTTTACCTTGTTCAGTAAAGAAATAATTTTCCTTTACAAAGTTTGACATATTAACATTCCAACAGCATTATCATCTTTAAAGCAAGTGCTCTTCTCTTGGCTTGCACATTCACCAAGTGCCTGCATGACACTGAAAAAGTGAACATAGTTTTAAATTACAATTTATGAACCTCTAAACAATACTTTACAGATGAGACATGTGTAGACATTTGAAAGAACATGCAAAATGACTACTAGTGATTCACATTTGCTTTGTTAAATTGGTGTTTTCATCCATTGAATATTTTTACAGCATTTGAACTGGTACTTTTATTTTTCAGTTCAGTTTCTAGGGAAAAAAAAGTATGTATTTCCAAGTCAATGAATTATCTAAGATTTTGACATTCAAAAGTATTATGCATCTCTCAAATAATAAACATAAAAAATTTCTGAGCAAAGAAAAGGCACTTAATTACAAGCATCTATTTACCTACCTGTGAACTAAATAGAAATGAATGCTTTAAAACACGTTGATTCACTGATTCAGACTTGCTTTCAATGATTGAAACACCTACTCTGTGTAATGCAGTTAGCACTTCAAACTCAGTGCTGCAAAGAGATGTGATCTTTCTTCCTCCAGTGAGAGTAACATATATTAAATTAATAATTACGTAAATTGCTATTTAAATTACAGTTGTTACTCTGGTTATAAAGGTTATGCATAAAGGTCACGGAAATATGGAATTCACATGCGATTTTTGCAGATTCATTTAACTATATATATAACATTAAAAAAATAAGTAAATATGAGCTTTATTTCTATGGTTTGTAAAATCAAACATGCAAAAGCTAATCAGAAATAAAACATTTTTCCCATGTTGATATTAGAATTTTGGCTATATAATTATCTCAGGCCCCATGTTAATAAAAAATAGTGTCTGAGGGGCCAGGAGTTTGGCCTAGTGGTTAAAGTGCTTGCCTAGCATGCATGAAGACCCGGGTTCGATTCCTTGGTACCACATACATAGAAAAAAGCCGGAAGTGGTGCTGAGGCTCAAGTGGTAGAGCTCTAGCCTTGAGAAAGTCCAAGGACAGTGCTCAGGCCCTGAGCTCAAGCCCAGGACTGGCAAAAAAAAAAAAAGTAGTGTCTGAAAGTAGTATTAAAAATAATCCTAAAAGGTTCTCAGTAAGAAAGTTCTTAAACTGCTTTGTTAAACTCCTTTCTACTTAAGGATAATAATGAATAAGTAAATCAAAAGTAGTGACTGATAAAAATGTCATATGGGTAACTTGGATTATCTTAAAGCACCTCAAAATATATTTTAAAAATTCTTAATCACAGAGGCCGGGAGTTTGGCCTAGTGGTAGAGTGCTTGCCTAGCATGCACAAAGACCGGGGTTCGATTCCTCGGTACCACATACATAGAAAAAAAAGCTGGAAGTGGTGCTGAGGCTCAAGTGGTAGAGTGCTAAGCCTTGAGAAAGTCCAAGGACAGGGCTCAGGCCCTGAGCTCAAGGCCAGGACTGGCAAAAAAAAAAAAAAAATTCTTAATCACAAAACTGTACTTTAGCTTTTGATTTTCCCCTTCACATCAATATTCTACTGTAATCTTTCTCTGATTTTGGCCTATATTTTTATTTAATCTTCAAAAACAAAATATACCAGTTTTTTCACTTCACAATTTAGATACCTCACACCTTTGTAATTTCAGTCTATTTTCCTCTAGGTCTTACTTCTTTCTTCATAATTATTCCCATTTAACTGATACTTCTGTAGTTCACATTTTATATCTTCATTAAAGTATGATTAAGTCATCATTTGGTTAATGTAATCAATTTGGCAAGGTCCAATAACATAATTGATTCTGATCATCTATGTATACATAGATCAACCTGATCTTACTTTCTCTCTTTTCAGACCACTTAACACAATCCTCTCAATTTCTCTCAGATACAGTGCCTTCACTCTTGAATAAATTTCTTTCACTAAATTCTTTCCAAACAAATTACTTACCATATAAAATTTTCTGCTACCCTTTTTTGTAATATCCAAGAGATTTACAAAATGAATCTTGTGTTTTGTTCCCCAAATTTGAATGAATACATAAGAAAAGGATGTATTAAGGTGTAATTTAGGGAGAATACTTCGGGTTTTTTTTGTTGTTGTCTTTTTTTTTGTTTTTTGCCAGACCTGAGCTTAGGCTCAGGGCTTGAGCACTGTCCTTGGACTTTCTCAAGGCCAGAGCTCTACCACTTGAGCCTCAGCACCAGTTCCAGCTTTTTTTTCTATGTATGTGGTACCAAGGAATCGAACCCATGTCTTCGTGCATGCTAGGCAGGCACTCTACCACTAGGCCAAAATCTCTGCCCCAAGAATACTTTGTTTTAGAAGCCATTCTTCCTACTTTAAATTAAAGGAGGGAATAAGGAAGTATATCTCAGTGGTTGAGCCAGGTTTTTGGTTCCCTTCCCAAATTGTAAAGTAATAACTGACTAAATAAATTCTTGTGTTATCATACTTACAAACAACAGAAAATTAAAGAAAACTATAATCAAAACAGAATTTTGTTTACTGATTTCACCATTCTTTCCTTTATTATCAGCTGTCATGTATCCTCAGGATAAAAACATATTCTTACTTTTGCTGAAAGGTATCTAGACACTATAAAGACATTAATAATAGGTAGCTATGAGTTTTAATTCAATTACCTGCAACTATTCAATTACATGTAGCTATTTTGTTTTATTTATGAGAAAATCTTATTATAAAATTGTAGACATTTTGTTACTTAAATATTTTATAAAAATTTTTCTCCCCTACAACCATCAATTTCATGCAAGCTAAATGTCTCATGGATTTTTTAAATTAAAGTACAGTAATTCTTATTTAATATTTTTTCATCCTTTCCTCATAAAAGAATTAAGTCAAAAATACTTATGTTTTGATTTTTTTAGTTTTAAAAAAATTTTATTAAAGAATTATTAACCTTGATTTTTACATCATATTTCAAATGACGTATTTAATAAATGAGTATCCAAGAAGGGAATCTCTATATACAATCACTGGCACTTAGATTTTAGAACATAATTAAAATTAGGCTGAGAGTTTGTATGTCATATTACATATTAATCTATATAATAAAATATTGTCTATAGAGTCAAAAATTTTTATGTCCATCTAGTTGTGTTTATATTTCCAATAACCTGTCCATAGCATTAGGTATGCAAATATTGAGTCCTTGCTCTTGTGTTGCTCTTTCTGATGGCAGCATAGAATTTCATTGTGTATAAGTACCATATCTTCTTTTTTTTGTTGTTTTGTTTTGTTTTTGTTTTGTTATTTTGCCAGTCCTGGGCTTGAGCTCAGGGCCTGACACTGTCCCTTGGACTTTCTCAAGGCTAGAGCTCTACCAGTTGAGCCTCAGCACCACTTCCGGCTTTTTTCTATGTGTGTGGTACCAAGGAATCGAACCCGGTTCTTCATGCATGCTAGGCAAGCACTCAACCACTAGGCCAAACTCCCGGCCGTACCATATCTTCTTGATCCAGTCATCTACTGAGGGGCATCTGGGTTGGTTCCATACCTTCACTATGGTAAAAAGTGCTTCCGTAAACATTGTTGTGCTAGTGGCTCTAGTATGTGCTTCTTTCTGGACATTTAGGAAGATGCCCAGGAGTGGAATTGCTAGGTCATATGGGAACTCTATGTTTAATCTTTTGATGAATCCCCATACTGCTTTCCAGAGAAGTTGATCGAGTTTACACTCCCAACAACAGTGTAGTAGTGGTCCCTCCTGACCACCTCCCCAGCATCCGTTGTTATTAGATTTCTTAATTATGGCCATTAAAAATGACCATTTATTTCCACATTTTTATCCTTTCTGCAACTATCAGGTTATTTTTAAATAAATATTTTACAAATTGAATTGAAAGAAACTCCAAAGTAAAGCCAAATCCAGGACATTTGAAAAGCATTTCAATATCTCAAATTTAGATATTATCTGGGTAGGAGATACAACTTTACAAGTTTATGAATTCCTATCTGTAGATAAGACTTCAGCCCAAGTTGCCCATTTACAATCTTAAAATCTTATCTTGAAGTTTAAGATACCCTCTCCTGGAACACAAGTAATTCCATTTCCATACCCTGAGTGGCTCCTGAAGTCAGACCTGCTAGTGATGCTTAATTTGTTTGGAAGGTAGATGTGAGTACCAGTTTATTGTACAGGCAACTGACAGAAAACTTCTCACTTATCTGAGGTTGACTGTGTCTGGGTTCAGAGATGAAAGGTCAGTTCTTTATCCTCTAATTCTCCCAGACATTCCAAAATCCCCAGTACATTACAAATTTGAACAGTTTAAGCTCCCTTAAATAAAGAATCTTTTCTTTTTTTCTGCCTAAAGTATACAGTGTATACAGATACAGTGGAGTAGAAACACATGAAAGGTCATAGCCATGACCTTTTAACATCAATAGTTTTATTTATAACCAGATGCTTAGTCTGTAGGGCTTAATGTGAAAGTAAGAAAAAGACAAAGATTTCTGGTTAGCTTTATATTAGCTACCCAATTATCTAAAATTTGTCTTTTTGCTCTTGAGCTGAGAATAAAAATTATAGATAATTAAAATGGCAGCTACTTGAAAGAATAATATTTCTCAAATCATTTTTTAAAGAATTTATTTACATTGATTTTTACATCATATTTCAAATGACATGTTTAACAAACAAGTGTTCAAGAAGGGAATCTCTATATACAATCACTGGCACTTAGTTTTCAGAACATAATCAAAATTAGGCTAAGGGTTTGTATATCATAGATACATATTAATTTATGAAACAAAACATTGTGTCTATAGAGTCATAGGTCTCAAACCATTTTTAATTGAACACATTTCATTTCTCTTGTGATAGGTCCTAAATAATCTACCAGATTTTCAAAGAATAGTTTTATCCCTTCACATGTGTGATTCATTTGTCAGAGACAAAGTAATGGCAGTTTATTTTCATTTTATCTTGCCTCCCTGTCACCTATTTGGTTTCTTATACAGTGGGAGAAGAATAGCTTACAGTAGACAAATTCCTACTTCACAGATTGTTACTAGTTAAAGAAATTTATCAAACATGCATGCAAGTACTTCTCTCTCTGTTTTCTAAAGTCTTGAAATGAATTTAAGACAATAAATGAAGGTACCCTGAGAGAAGGCCGAAGGTATTGTAAAGGCCACAAAAGGACGTAAAACTAAGCAAGGATGGAAAAACAGCATTCATGTTGGACTTCAGGTAATAAACCAGAGAGGACTACTCAACCTTTAGACAACGGGGACCTGGTATGGATATTATGCAGATGAGCATTTAGGACTGTGCCCTCATTGTCACCAAGAGCAATTCTCTCTCTCTCTCTCTCTCTCTCTCTCTCTCTCTCTCTCTCTCTCTCTCTCTCTCTCTCTCTCTCTCTCTCTCTCTCTCTCTCCCCTCTCTTTCTCTATCTCTCATCATTGTATACAGGACATAATAATAACCTCTTGTTCTCAATTCTTCGAGTTCATTTTGATATGCTTCTTTATCTAGGGTCCTATGCATCTGAAGATTGGCCTATTGTGATCCCCTGTTAAGAATATCTAATTTGTTCGAATTAGGTAAACCATGAAACTTACATTTCTTTGGAGCTGGCTTGCTTTGTATAATATAATTTTTCCAGGTCTTTCCATTTCCTCACAAATGGTACAATGTCATTCTTTCTGATGGAAGCGTGAGACTCCATTGTGTATATATACCACATCTTCTTGATCCATTCATCTATTGAGGTGCATCTGAATTTTTTTGCTAATCTTGGGGCTTGAACTCAGGGCCTGAGCACAGTTCTTGGGTTTTCTCAAAGCTAGAGCTCTACCACTTAATCTGCAGCACTACTTCCAGCTTTTTTCTATGTATGTGGTACCAAGGAAACAAACCCAGGTCTTCCTGCATGCTAGGCAAGCACTCTACCACTAGGCCCATCTCCCCAGGCCCCATATCTGGGATTTTTTCCCCAGATCTTAGTTATGGTAAATAATACTGTAATGAACATGGTTGTGCTTTAGTATGGCCTTGTTTGTTGTCATTTGAGATTGCGGGGTCATAGGAGAGATCTATGTTTATTTATTTTTTATTTTTTGACAGTCATGGGACTTGAACTCTGGACCTGGGTGCTTTCCCTGAGCTCTGCAGCTCAAGTCAAAAGCCCAATCCCTGGGCCTGGGCATTGTCCCTTAGCTCTTCAGCTCAAGGCCCTACACCTTGAGCCAAGCACCACTTCTGGTTTTCTAGAGGTTAACTGGAGATAAGAGTCTCAGGGTCTGTGGTGCCCAGGCTGGTTTTGAACAGCAATCCTCAGATCTCAACCTCCTGAGTAGCTAGGATTACAGGTATGAGCCACCACTTCCACTTGGCTTTTCTTTATTCTTTTTCTTTTTCTTTTTTTGGGGGGTAGGGCTCCCTTATTAAAGATTAGGTGACCATATCATACATCTGCTGGGTCATTTCTGGTTTTTTTTTTCCCATTGGTCCTCAGGCCTGTTCTTGTGCCTGTACCAGGCTGATTATTTATTACTATCGCTTTGTAATAAAGTTTGAAGTTTGGTATTGATATTCCTTCAGCATTGTTTTTCCTGCTAAGGATTGTTTTTGCTATTTGAGGTCTTGTATTATTCTGTGTGAATTTTTTGATTACTTCTTTCATTTCATTAAAGAATGATGTTAGGATATTGATGCCACCACCTTTTCTTGTCCATGCGTCTGGTGAGGGAATACTTCTCAAGGGCTAATTGCCTCTCTGAGGACATGTGAGGATGAGGCTGTTTTGGGGATATTTCACCATTATCATATTTTTTCTGGTCTTTTTTACTGTTTATTAATTTAACTTATGTTAAAAAAAATTGTTGAGGGGCCAGGAGTTTGGCCTAGTGGTAGAGTGCTTGCCTAGCATGCACGAAGACCCAGGTTCAATTCCTGTACCACATATGTAGAAAAAAATCAGAAGTGGTGCTGTGGCTTAAGTGGCAGAGCTCTAGCCTTGAAAAATCCCAAGGACAGTGCTCAGGACCTGAGCCCAAGCCCAGGACTGGCAAAAATAAAAAAAGTATTATAGAAATGAGCAGATAACATTTCCTTTTTCACTGGAACTCTGAGACAGCATCTTTCTTCACACATAAAGCCCCTCCATGGTAAAAATCAATGAATTTCCACTGTGATATCTAGAACCCACCATCAGCTCTGTTGGTCTGAGGGAAAATATGGCACTTTGGAGATGAAAACTTCAGGCTAGTGGATTTTTTAGTAAAGAATATATTTACTTTTATTATTAAAATTTTAAAACCCAATTCAGTGAAAAAACTTAATATCTATAAAGATAAACAGATCTAAGCATTAAAATGTTAATATGAAATTGAGTGTCTGAGTCAGGAACCAGGCAGAACTTGGTTTGAATCCCTTTCCAAGGACCTATTTATAGAGAGACTCAAATGGCTTTAAAAAGTGGCTGATCATCTCTGAGTTGCAGTTTCTTAAAATGAGGATGATATTTGACATGACATATGATGATTTTAAGTCCTAATGAACCCACTAAGTGATATAGAAACTTGATAGCAAGATTTAATTATTATTAATTTCACTGAATTTAATATCCTTTGTATTATGGAAAAAATTATAATCAAGCTTATTGACAATAATTAGGTAATTCATGTCCTATAAAATATGTTCATTATTGTCATTTATGCACTCATTTTGTGTGTAACTAATATTTCCCAGTAAACAAAACTTTAATATACAATGCAAAACATTGATAATAAAATAGTACTATAATTTCTGTCAATGGTACCTTCTTATAAGTTTTGTAAAGTAATTATTTATTTAGTCTTCTTTCAGAATGAAAGGGAAAAACCCTTGTTCACATTCTCCAATATATACAATTTACGTCAGATTGTATTAGAGAATCAATATGGTATCTAAACAGAATCAGAAAAGATGATGTTACTCAACCTGTTCTTTTCTCCCTAGTCAGAACATGTAAAACGAACTTGGAGATCTTTCTTATTTCTAGCGCCTCTGGGTCTCAGTCAGAATATGAACTGATCTGAGGTATATTACACGTCAGTGTCTATATAATATTACAAGGAAAAATTTCAGGCTCTCACTTTTCTTAGGTTTTATCTCTCCTTCATTCCTCCGTTCCTTCCTTCTTCCTTTCTTTATTCTTTTCTTTCTTTCATTTGTTAATTGGTTAGTCACTTAGTTATGGCTTGAACTCAGGGTCTGGGCACTACCACTAAGCTTTTGTACTCAAATCTAGCACTCTACCACTTAGATCCAGACCTCCATATCCAGTTTTCTGGTGGTTAATTGAAAATAAGATTCTCATGGACTTTCCTGCCCAGGCTGGATTTGAGCCATGTTTCTTGGATCTTAGCCTCCTGAGTAGCTAGGATTACAGTTGTGAGCCACAAATGTCCTTCACTTTCTGTACATTTTTTGTCACTATGATCATTAAATGTCTACTATGTTCCAAATCCTTCATTGACCCTCACACAAAGATGAACAGATCTGTAATCATAATCCCTGTTGTGAAAGAGCCTAAAGTCCAAATAAAAGGAAAAGGTAAACATATATTAATATGTATCTATGACATACAAACCCTCAGCTTAATTTTAATTATGTTCTAAAATCTATGTGCCAGAGATATAGAAATTCCCTTTTTGAACACTTGTTTGTTAAACATGACATTTGAAATACGATGTAAAACTCAATGTTAATAAATTATTTAAAAAAGGAAAAGGCAAGAAAAATCGATAAACATACTATTCTTTAGCAAACTCTTATTTTGCATGGTAGAGAGTCAGATGAAAGCTTGTGTATAATAATTAGATTTAATGCTAGAGGAGGCAGACAATGGTTTCTTTGATTGAAAATAGGAAACACACAGAAATCATCTTTGGTCTTCTTAAGTTTATTTTTCTTAAAGTATGTGCAGTTTTCTCAACTGGCTTTCTCGTGAAGAAATCACTCTGTCATGTGAACTTTAATCATATGTATCATATATTGGATTTTTTCTTTTACGTAGAGACATTTTATAAGTACTCCTTAATCTCAACAAATGTCTTAGTTTTCATTTATTTTTATTTTTACTTTTTGTCTATGCTAGGTCTTGAACTCTGGGCATAGGAGACGTTCTTGGGCTCCTTTTGCTCAATGCTGGTACTCTGGCACTTGAGCCATGGTGCCAGTTTTTTTTTTATCTGTTATTAATTAGAGATAAGAATCTCACGGACTTTCTGGCCCAGGCTGACTTCGAATAGCAATCCTCAGATCTCAGCCTCCTGTGTAGCTAGGATTACAGGTGTGAGCCACTGGCACCCAGCATATGTTTTAAATGAGCTATAATTCAAATTTCTAAACCAATTAAAAACTAAGATACCAAAAAGCCCATCTGTATATTTGCAAATGAATTATTCTTCTGAATCTACAATTATTGTTCTATTTGTAAGATCTTTCTATTCAACATCTCTAAGACTAGACTATTTCCACATATTTAAGACATATTAGATTCCAATCACCATGCTAAAATACCTTTCCCACTGAAAAATCACTGCATCTGAAGTTTCCTTTCAGGTCTCTTACTTTTGAACTTCCTAAGAGCTCAATTGCCAGTGTTGAACATAAAGTATACCCAACTTTCAAAAAATATACAAATAAGCAAAGCAAATAACACTGTCTTAGAATATCCATCATCCTTATATTGTATATATGTTTATTTGTTTATTTGAAATAGGATAGGGAACGGGGGAAAACAAATAAGGGGAGAGGATGATGGGGAAGGGAAATGGGGATAAAAACATAAGAAGAGGTAGCAATGATTGTTAAGAAATGTACCTTCTATCTAGCAAATATAATGTAACCCTTTATTAATTACAATAAACAAAAAAACAGTAAAAAATCCATCATCCTAAAAATATCATATGCTTCCCCAGGAAATCTGCTATCAAGGAAAAACACAAGGTTATGCTTCTCTGCAGCATTAAGCCAGTTAATGCACAGCTCATCGACTTTCCCTTAAATTGCATGACAGAAAATTAATCTCCTTTTATTTTCTTTCTAAATTCATATTCTATATTTCTCTTTCTTGAGACATGATAGAAAATACAATCATGTAACACTTAACCAAACTCTTGAGTGTACTGTTCTAGGATCCTAGAAATTTCTCTACGCTCCCTCTATGCGTTCTTTCAATTCAAGTAGACATCGCCTCAATTTTAATTCTAGGTTATTTAACTCTGGCTTCCAAGGCTAAGTGACTACAAGAGATCTCAGTCTGGAGGCTCCATTCAACTCTAATTCAATATGTCCAAAACACAAGTGTTATCCCTTAAAATTTGCTTCTCATCTTCATCTCTCTACCTGTCTTCAGCAATCTTAGTTTTCTCATACTGATTATTGAGCTTTCCACTAAATGACTTTCCAACATCATCCTCTTAAACTTTTGTTACATAATTTCTTCCTCACTGTTACCCATTTTCCTGTTCTTGAAACTTCTCCCCTCCCTAAACTTGCCACCAAAGGGATTATGATGTGCTCGTGTTCATTTATTCCTGCTCACATTTTTCAGTCATGAGATGACCAAAACCCAGTGGTAGGCTTTAGATATTTAAAGAAAGGGAACAGCTGTATCTCCGAAGAAAGATTCTCTCAAGAGGCAGAACACCTGAGAATCACTTTCTGACATATATTCTGTGGCAGAATTCAAATGTCTTGGTGTGTCTTATAAATGTTCTTTATAATCTTGCTGCTACAACACTCTCCTGCTTCATTTATTCCATTCCACTAGTATATATCTCTCACTCCAGGCACATAGAACTATATTGCCATATAATATACTTTTCATCTCCAATGAGCCTTGGCTTCATGCCTTTGTACTTTACTCCCTCTGCCTCAAATGTCCTCAAATTGTCAGTCCAGCAAGCAGACTCTGGATCTTTTTTTTTTCTGGCCAACTCAGTTAGGGATGGTATCTCAGTATGGACATAATAACTTTCAATGCAAATCTAACACTGTCAATTTTTACTGTCAGTTTTTACTTCTGTTTGTCCTACACTGCATGAGGTATATAAAATTGACAGTACCTCATAGTCAAGGCCTTTGAGTTGAATGTGTGATATTCACATGTTTGTAAATAAAACTGCAGTCAAAAGAGCAAGGCAGACAAGGATATGACACCTAAGCTTCACTACCTAAAAACTACATATCCTTCTGAAATTATTGTCTTCCTTGACCCTCAATTTCATTATCTGCTAAAATGAAGAGTTCACTGCTGTAATACAAAGGAATTCAATTTAATCAATAGCTTGAGTGGTCTTAATCTCCCACGTTTTATTCCATCACCTGTTATTGGAGCTTCTTAGTTATTCAGTGTAGAAAATAACTTGATAAAGAAAATGACATATCTGTATCATATAGAAACTATATCACACACATAGACAATAGCATTCCTAAGATACAATTTAAACTAAGACACATCTGTATCATATGATCCAACTAATATAATGTATAGAGCAGAGTCAAATCCATATGTAGAACAAGAGTTCCTTGGGGCTGACAGAGAGAATAGGAAGGCTTTGATAGAATTTCAATTAGGGAAATGAGAGGTCATGGAAAGGATATGTGATGACTGCATGATAATTCACCTTTACTAAACGTTACTAATCTGTATCCCTAGCCATGGTTAAGATGGTAAATGTCACATTATATTCTTATTGTCATAATAAATTTGATTACAAATTAAGTATAATTTTAAAGCAATAATTAAAATTTAAAACAAACAAAAATAAATTCATGTTTTCTTCTGTTCTCTTCTATTGGGAACTCGCCCTTCTTCAGACAAATTCACACATGCATCCCATTTTCCATCTGTGACATCCAACTCTAGGATTTCCTTTAGTCTTCTGCTTTTTTTTGTGGGTCATGGAACTTGAATTCAGCTCAAGGCTACCACTCTACCCTTGAGCCAAGCCTGACTTCCTGTTTTCTAGAGGTTAATTGGAAATAAGAGTCTCAAGTCCTTTTGTTTCCGGATTGACTTTGAACCTTGATCCTCAGATCTCAGACTCCTGAGTAGCTAGGATTGCAGGCACTAGCCCTTGTGGCTGGCTTCTATCTTCTTTTTGCCAGCCCTGGGCTTGGGCT
Organism: Megascapheus bottae; assembly: GCF_031878675.1. Lineage (NCBI taxonomy): Eukaryota > Metazoa > Chordata > Mammalia > Rodentia > Geomyidae > Megascapheus > Megascapheus bottae. The sequence continues at coordinate 23,865,645 of NC_143517.1, forward strand.
CAGGGCCTGAGCACTGTCCTTGGATTTTCTCAAAGCTAGAGCTCTACCACTTGAGACACAGCACCACTTCTGGCTTTTTTTCTATGTATGCGGTACCAAGGAATAGAACACGGGTCTTCGTGCATGCTAGGCAAGCACTCTACCACTAGGCCACACTCCCTGCCCGATTCTGCTATCTTTTTAACCCCAATCACACATCCAGCTCTCAGTAACATGCTTTATTTCATCTTTAGGAGTAAACGATAATATCCTTAGATAAATCTACTTAGATAAATAACCAAGAGAGTTGAGTTCTTGATTATCAATTCTAAAACATTTAAAAAATTACTATCTTATTGCCAGAGACACTTCAGTTCTCAGGAATTATGAGAGTGAAGCTTGCTTGGTAAATAAACTCCTCTTTGGATATAAACGCATCTTTTGAAAGCACCAGTACCAACCATGTTTTTTTTCATGCCTCATCCATTCTCATGCTCTTGTTTCGAGAATTGCCCCCTTTAATCCTGTCTGTGTTACTTCCATAGTAGAGATCCATGTTTTCTCTATTTCTTGGTGTTCAGTGAGCATGCTGCTTTTCCAGAGCCATATCTCCATTGCTTACCATACCCAACCAGTGGCCTGCATCCTTGATGTCTTATAATAGAGTACAGTTCCAGCCTTAGAGAAGCTTTGGAAAAAGAAAGCAACAGGAAGAAAGTGAATCTTGTCCTGACCAGGTGAAAACATGTATAAAACAAGACATCCACTCACAAGAGGTTAATGATGGACATTAGACAGTATGCTCTGTATCCCTTCTACTATTATTAACATAGACACCAAGAATATTCCTGGAAAATCATGGCTTCAGCTTTATCTGCTCAGAGGCAGATGTGTGGTGTGAGGTCCCCTAAGAACTAGAGAGAAAGACATCTCCCAGTCAGACCACTGACTATGAAGGTATATACAAATACATTAAGTGAAATGTGGGAGATTCAAGGGAGAACTCAAATAGTGTAATTCCTTAGAAATGTCAAGTCAAAGTTTAACAAAATAAATATTAGGAATTGGGTATTTGAAAGGGATGGGGTAGAATCAAAGGGAAAAGGGTAGGGGATTGAAGAAAAGAGAAGAATGCTGTCAAGAATTCAATATGTATCCTACAATCTTAGGAAGAGTGAGGGAAGGAATGGGTAGGGGAGGGATGAGTGAGGATGATAAAAGGGGTCACATTGCTCAAGATGCATTGTATACATAAACTATTTTCTTAAATGGCAATTCCTTTGTACAACTCCCTGAAGCTAATATACTGATAACAGCAGCAGCAGCAGCAGCAGCAGCAGCAGAGCAGCAGCAGCACTGGCTCTGAAAAAGAGGACATATTAGTAGAAAGAAGTGTGTCTCTAGAAGTAGAATTCTGAAAGAATATCTTTGTTTACTTTTGGGTTTTATGTTGTTTACTGGGGCAGGCATCCCTGGGGTTCAAATTCAAAGTTTTATACTTGGCATGCAAAGTTTTGCACTTGCTCTGAATGTACTTCACTACTTCAGCCACAGTCTCCAACCTTTGAGTTCTGGTTGTTTTGTGACTGTCTCATGTTTATGCCCAGGACATAAACATCCTCTTTCTATTATACTTAACTTGTATCTGGGATGACAGGCGCACAGCAACATTGTAAGATGGTATATCACTAGATATGTACAGTGTTTAATGTCAAACCACAACACTTCTAATCTCTGTCCCCCAAGTAGCTAGCATGATAGGCATCAGACACTGTGCCTGGCTGGATTCTAGAGAAAAATTAAGGAATTCCATTGTTTTGTGTAACCTGGCCTATGGCATTGGAATGCCAGGAAATGTAATCTTATAGTTATGCTTCCATAATCTTTCTGAGGGTTAAGGCATTATAAATATAACTAGGTAAATAATTGTGGTGCTACTGGAGCTGAGTCTTGAACTTGTAAGAGATGAAGAGGTAATGAAGTCAAGCATAACATGGTAATGAACTTAGATAAAGCTTGAATATGGGACTGTTCCATTGGCTACAAGCCATAATGATACAAAGTCAGAAGTGTGCATGCCTGCAGGTGTGATTTAGCTCTAAAAGAAGAGGCAGCTCTCAGCATGGCAGCGGAAGATCTGCATCTATAGTTCAATCCCCAGGAGAAAGGGAAGCCAGGCTTCTTAGAACCATTGATCTTCACCCAGTGTAATACATTAAGTGATCCAATGGTTAAGGAGGGTGAATAAAGAATCACACCATCAGATAGGACATGGGCTGGCTGGTCCTGGAACCTGAAGTAGATACAAATCAGATATGGAGCACTATGAATGATAGGACACGGATACTGAAGTACATGGGGTATCTGAACTGCCACATTGGAAAGAAAAGGATTTGAGCCCTTAGAGAGATTTTTATGATGCAAATCATTATATCCTCCAGAGAGCTAGTTTATGAAGCAACTCAGTGTAACTGAGATGCAGCATCTCCTAGGAGGTGAACTTGCTGGGTTTAATCTGGAGCCTGATGATATGCCCAGAGTTGTAAAAGAGCAAGATGCCACTGAAAAGCACATTAGATATGAACTACTATAGAAGGAATGATTTGCTATGACCTCTTGAAATTACTTTTTTTACATTCCTTCTTCTCTGAGAGGGCTAATGCCAAAGCCAATGAAATGATCAAACATGATATAAGCCATTCTAAGAAGCCATATTTAAAAGGACATGTGCTTCCTGGTCTTGATGCTGAGTTTGATATAGACTCAGAGCTGATGCAAACAAAGAAAAAAAAACCAATCACGTGTGATATTACCTCTCTGGAGAATGTCTGTTCCCCTCCTGCTGGGCTGGCCCAATCTGATAAGGTCAATAAAGCAAGCCAATGTGATAACATCACAAAGGGGTAAAAAAAAAAAATCTAGTGACACCTCTGAATTTACAACTGAGTAAAGAAGAGTTGTCACCAGACAGTCTTTTACCTGGGGAGACATTGAGAGCTAAAAAAAAATCCTCAGATGAAAGATGGGGAAGAATAAGAGTCACAATAGATATGAAAACTGGGCAGGGAAAATGAAATTGAGGAAACCAGTGATGAGAATTGTAATAATGTCCCCAAGGATAAAGACTGTGGAAGGCAAGAAACTTTAAGGTTTTCCCATCTTTCCAAAAAAGAGATGGCCTCTGTGTTGAAGAGAAAGAAATGTTTGAGAGAACATCTTGTTTCTTGAGGGTTTAGAAGACAATGAAGTGACAGGTACAGTAAAGATGACAATGTGTGCAGAATAAAAGGTCTTTATCAGCTAGGTAGAGAGCAGGAAAAGTTGATTCATCACAAAAGCAGACATAATGAGAAGTTGAGATGGGATGTAAGTCAGAAGCATGAAACCTTTCTTATTGCCTCTCGGTCAAACATGCTTAAAAAAGAATAACATGGAGCCTGGTCCATGAAGGAATAGCACTTATAGGAAAAAGAGAAGGAAGGATGGAGAGAGGAAGGAAGAGAAGGAGGGACAGAAAAACAAAGAGAAAGGAGAGGGAAGGAAAGAGAAAGAGAGAGAAACAAACAGAAAGAGAGTGAGAAAGAAAACAGGGAGTGAGAGAGAAAAAGATCAGAAGAAGGCAGGAGGAAAGAAGGGAGAAAGAAAAGTAGGAAGGAAGGAAGAAAAAAGTGAGAGAGGGAGGAAATTAGAGAGCAAGGGAGTAAAAACAGCTGAGCATGGTGGCACATGTCTATAGTTCCAACCATGTGGAAGGTTGATACAGTACAAATACTTGAGTTCAGGAATTTTAGATCAGATTGAATAAGAGAGGCCAACATCCTAACAAAAAAGAGTATGAATAAATAAATACTTCACTTCTAAACACCAAACACTTCTGAACACTAAAATGCTACTAAATATCTCAAGAGTTCAAGAGTAAATAACAGTTTGGCTAAGGATTCTTATACATAATTCCCAAAGCGTAATAAAAGAAAAGAGATAAATTAGTCTTCACCAAACCGAAAACAGAAAACATTTTGAAATACAAGTAGTTTTCAATTTTATTTATTGAAATACAAGTCTTAAAACAACAAAAGCAAAAGAAAATAGAAACAATTTCCATACTAATATTCTAAAATGCGCTTTAAAGAATTAAAAGCTTGGTAATTAACTATAATTCATCTATTTCTTCTTTGAGTAGAATTTAATCCGTTGGGTAAATTTTTCAAGATTTAATTATAACTCGTCTTAGATCTAAGACTAAAACCAATGACCAGATTTGTAATAGAATTATTTAAGAATAAGGAACCATTTAAGTTATTTTGTTTGCAAACAATATTAAAATATCTATTCAATTCTAATTATTTTATTTGTACAATATCACAATGCTTGATTGAATTTTTTTACTATTTATTAATATATTCTCTGCATTTCCAAATGTTATGTTTCTCATAATGGTGTCAGTATATATCTTTATTTTCCCTTTACACTTTGATTCCTATGTATAGTTTATTGTTGGGAGACAGCTGCAGGGCAGGACAGATATTAAAACTGTATAGCATCTCATAAGATGGGAAACTGAATATCTTTTTTTAGACTTGGTAAACTTTTTATAGCTTTGGGGGAAAAACATGGACAGTATGTCTGTGTGTGTTTGTATGTGCTACATGAGTTTGTATGCATTGACACAAAAATTGTTTTTATTGAGAATAAGCAAAACTGTGCCAACCATTGTACGAAATTCATAAATCTTGTTTCACTTTTAATCTCCAAGTGTGCATGAGATTTTGACTCATGTATACATATTAATATATACTTGTATGTTTATTAGCTCAACTAACATATATCCTCTGTGAAATTAACACATAGTACTTATTAGGGAGATTGAGGTGGTGAAGAATTTGCCTCTAGTATGCCAGACCCTGGGTTCCATCGCTAGCAATGCCCAAAAAGAGAAAAACTAGTTTTAAAGCCCTGCTCAGAATTTTCCTTGCTTGCTTCAGTTTTCTCATCGTAGTACAGAGGAAAAAAATTAAGAATGCTCAGCAATCAATGGCATATCACAATGGCATGCTCTTTTAAAGCTAAAACATATCCTAATAATAAGGAAATTTGTCTTTTCAAATTCTAAAGTGACTTTCTATACCATTGACTTTGGGTTGTTTGTCCTAATCAAAATATAGTATTTGAATTGAGGGTTTCTTTAGTCTATGTATTTACTTTTTCTTCCCATGGTGTATCAATTTATAGGCAGATCTAAGAGGACAGAATATTTCATTCAGCTCCATGAGGAAGGAGCTTGGTGGGAGACAGTGAGTATGCAAGGTCAACACCAGACCTAAGAATTTTATTTCATTGTGTGAGGCAACAAAACTCTTTGGAAAAGCATGGATCTAATCTATAGCATTTATTGATTATTATTATTTTGCCTCTCCTAGGGCCTCAACTCAAGGCCTGAGCACTGTCCTTGGGCTTTCTCAAGGCTAGAGCTCTATCACTTGAGCCACAGTACCACTTCTGGCTTTTTCTATGTATGTGGTACCCAGAAATTGAAGCCAGGTTTTCATGCATGCTAGGCAAGCACTCTACCAAAAGGCCAAACTCCTGGCCTCAACAGCATTTTCGCTAACTCTAGGCTATTATTCTGTACTTTCTAGAAGGAAGAAATGTAAAGTTTCTGATTTAATCCTGCTCTATTCAGTTCATGGTAAGTCACATATACCTTTATTGCAATAGGTGAGTGAGTCATTAGCTCATTTATTTTCAGCTTGAAATGTGTTGTTTTTTAAGACCTGCATTGCAATATAATCCACATACTATACAACCTGTTCTCTTAGCATACACAATTCCATTTGTTTCAGTGTACTCATAAGGTATGTCATGGATATCCATCCCCACAGTTAGCTTTTGTACTCCCCAAAGAAATCTTAGATATTTAGCTATCACATATCTACTTTCCTTTACTGTCTGCCCAATACCAGTCTTAGGCAAGTGCTAGTAGAATTCTTATCATTATAGATTCAGTTTCTCTTTCTTAGTTTTATCTTACAATCTAGTATAATGTGACCTTGCTTAAGATTAAAGACAGAATGTCCTTTCTCAAACTACGTTCCCTGGTTTAAGACCTACAAACTCCATGTCCTTCAGTGGAAGCAACTACTTAGATCACTGCATTTCCTATTTTCTGGATTAAACAACTCTGAGGTTCATCAGTGAACAGTCTAGAGTACATCTAAACTGGCTTGTCAAAATCCTGCTTGTGTTTCTAGTAGTCTGATAAGCAACTTGTATATGACATAGCACATTTCTCCATGCCCCCAAGACATTAAACTCCGCTAATCATAGTACTGCTCATGGGGAAAATCTATATTTGCCTGTATTATCACTTACTTAATGTCTTCTAAAACCCTAGAAAATATATTCTCTCCCTTATGCTTTGTTTTGAAAACCTATGCATTTAATTTTCATAATTGTGATTTTTTTCAAGTAGTTCAAATATCAATAAAGAACTTGCTTTAAATAAACCTTCAACTTTTCATTCCTGTATTTGTGCTCACAACATGAGAATTTTCTTGTGTACTCAGTTTCCTTGGCTTAGTTATGACCTTCATAATCAGAAGGCAGATTTTATTTAAAAAAAAACTTCCTTTCATTTGATCTGTTTTTATCATTTTTCTGATTATAAAAATAAAATTTTCTGTAACTATTTCAGATATTTAGAGTTAATATGGAACACTATTGAATATTTATTGATAGGATTATTCTACATTACACTATGAAATTATATTGAGTCTAAAATTTTATCTTGTCTTTTTTCATATATTTTTATTGTAATTAATAGAAGGGTTACATTATATTCACCAGATAGAAGGTGCATTAATTCACATACATTGATACCCTTTCTCATGTCTTGGTCCCCATTTCCCTCCCCCCCACCCCCACCCCTCTTATCTTGTCTTTTTTTCTCACCTCTTTGTATTTTATCACTCAACCAGTTCTGAGGATTCTATATTCTGTATATAAAGTTCACATGTTTTTCCCTCAAAATAATAATTAAACAATCCCCAATCAGCTCTCTCTAGACCTTTATAAGAATCTATTTGGGTGCTTTTAAAGAAACTGGAAGTAAGAGGGAGTACCTTAGAAGGCCACCAGAGAACAGAACACCATTTTACCAGCAAAATAAAGGACTAAAGTCAAGAGAACATTAAGTGAAGAGACTCCACCAGTGCTCTCTCTTTCTAGTTGACAGACTTCACAAGTTCCTGCCATGAGACAAGAGCAGTACACAAACCTGACTATCTGACTGCTTCCACAAAATTCCCCCTGAGAGATGCCACATGTGCAATTTACTACCGCCTGGAAAAAGAAAAAAGTATTCTCTGTTTATTATATGAGGGCAATTAACAATGGAACAGGGGCCAATGAATGTTCCTTGGCTAACAGGTAACTATCTACTTCTTGTCTATCTAAAATGCCAGCTGGCATGTTCTTCAAAACTCACCACAGAATTGGTAGAGTGTGTTTCATTTTATTTTCCTCTTAGTAACAAATGGGATTATACAAATCCTATTTATTTTCGTCACATTGATTCAAACAATAATTCATGAGATCTTTCTCTAAGACAGTGTGTTCTTTTTTCATAGTCACATAACTTTGTTTTCTTTTTGAGAATTTTTTTTAGATTTCTCCTTGATATGTAACACAGACTAGCCTAGAACTCCCTCTGAAGCTTAGGATGGCCTCAGACTTACAATCCTATTGCCTCTACCACCTGAGTGCTGGATCACATGTATGTGCCACCATACATGTCTCTTATATAGAATTTAATAGATAGGAATAGTTATTTATGTAGACATTGCACTACTAAGCAAACATTTAAATTGTATTAGCTTTTACTTTTATGTATATTATTATATAGGGTACTTCCAATATTTCCACATACATCAAAGCTTTCTAGGTATAAACATGTTGGGACAAAATGGTTCCCATGCTTATAAAATTTGGATGTTTCTAAATACTTTCTAATTATGTGTATAATTACATATTTACCATATTTAATTTGCACACTATATTATCAGACATTAATATCTTGCAAACTTAATGTGCAAAAAAATCCCTTGTTTTAACATTTATCTGCCTTTAGTGAGACAGTGTAACAATCTATGTCATTTTAGACATTCATATCTTCTGTAGTGAATTATTGCCTTCAATTCTTCCCATTTTTATTGATCTGTATGTAACAGACAATACAGATTAAATACAGTAACATTTAAAGCCAGGGATGATGGCACATAGCTATATTTTCAGCTAAATATGAATTACAGTTCCAAGAGTCTATGACTTAAGGCACACATCCAGTTCAAAGCCAGGCTTTTTGCTAACTAATCATAGATGGAGCCTTACACACTTTTCTGCCTGGCTTAGCTTCAGATATCAGTCCTTTCAGATCTCAGCCTCCTGAGTAACTAGGGTTGTTGACATGAGACACGAACACTCAACTTTCAGGAATTCTGACAGAGAGCAAAAGAGAGGGGGGAGAGGACCCATTGTACCATCTATTTACAAAAGAAGAGACTATCAATATAAGGATCAGGGAAAAGAAATAAATGAACAAAATTATACTTTGCTACTAACACTAAACTCTCAGAATCAGTTTCTAAGGAAAGAATTTTAGAAATCCCAAGCCTACATAATTAAAACTGTGACTATCTTAATGATAAAAATTTTAATTATTTTCCTTGAAGAAATCTAAAAATTGCCAAAGGCCAAGTAAGCCAGATCATTATCAACATTTAAAAGATTCAGTTGGTTGCTGGCAGCTCAAGCCTTATAATCCTAGCTACTCAGGAGGCTGAGATCAGAGGATCTCGATTCAAAGCCATCTCAGTCAGGAAAGTCACTGAGACTCATTTTTTTCCAATTATCCACTGAAAAATAAAAAAGCCTGAAGTAGAGCTGTGGCACAAGTGGTAGGATGTTAGCTTTGAGCAAACAGTGGGACAGTACCCAAGCCCTGAGTTTAATACCCCAGGACTGCCATGCACACACACACACACACACACACACACACACACGCACGCACGCACGCACGCACGCACGCACGCACGCAGTCACAGTTTCATTCATGCTTGAACTATGAAGTCATAATGTTCAATAAAATGATTGAGGTAAGTATTTAGCATTCACTAATAATACCATACATGGGGGTAGGGGAGAAGCACATAGACCAAAATCTCTTCAATAATAGTTAAATCATGGAACTGCCAAACCGAGAAAGATTATTATCAATGTATGTGAATTAATGCACCTTCTATCTGGAAAATATCATGTAACCCTTCTATTAATTACAATAAAAAATATATGAAAAAAAAGATTCATCATCAAGTCTAGCCTTGGTAGATCCTGGAATACAGGCTTCCTCCAGGTCACCAACAGAGGATATTATCCTCTTAAGGACAGTGGAAGATCAACAGGCACTTTTCTCTATGTGTTCCTTTCAAGTAGGAACAGAGTTTTGTTGACCAACAGCTTTTGTGTTTATCTTGTTCTGTTCTTCTCATACATAGATCATTGTCCTCTTGACTGAAAATGTAACCTCCAGACATTGAAATCTCTGAAATATATTACATGTAGATTTCAAGATGGCATGGCCTAGGAACATCCACTAAAAGATATTGAATAATAAAGGAATAACAGAATGGGAAAGAACAATTGAGGGAGTTAAAGTGTAATAATCTGATTAAAGTATAAGGTAAGATGTGTAAAAGAACACAATGTAACATTTTTATGCAATTGGTATAATTAATGAATATAAAAGAAGCTCTATTGAGGTTAGATTGCAGTTAGAAGAGGAAAACTGAATGGAAATAAGTACTGTATAGAAAACAGAATAAGGAAACCTATTGAAATTGTCTTCAGAAGTTGGGAAAAGGGATGAAGAAGAGTGATAGAAGGAAATTTTCATTGGGTTACCCTGTAAGGATTTATGGAAATAGCACAATGGAACCATTTTGTACAACTAATATCTGTTAGTAAAAAAAATACTTTAAAACATGGTTTTTTTCTTTTTTTGCCAGTCCTGGGCTTGAGCTCAAGGCCTGAGCACTGTCCTTGTACTTTCTCAAGGCTAGAGCTCTACCACTTGAGCCTCAGCACCACTTCCGGCTTTTTTCTATGTATGTGGTAGCAAGGAATCGAACCCGGGTCTTCATGCATGCTAGGCAAGCACTTTAACCACTAGGCCAAACTCCCGGCCCCGTAAAACATGTTTGAAACATGGTTTTCTAGATTTTTGAATGATCTTAGAAACACCCAAATGCTCTTATTTCCTTTTTCTTTCAGTTGCCAGGCTAGTCCTGATTGCACAGGAAGAAAACATGTAGGCTAGCGAGACCACTGAGCAGAAAACAGTAATAGAAGAAACTGATCTGGTTCTAATCATCATCCTGGACTCTTCATTCCTGTCCAATGTGAACCATAAACAATACATTTCTTATCTTCATCTTTTTATTGCAAATGAACTTTACAACTTGGAAGGGAGAGGTGGGAGGAAAACTGGAGAAAAACATGGGAAGGGGTAACAATGTTCAAGGAGAAAGTAAAATTATTTATGTAATTGTAATTCCTATGTACCTCATGCTGACAATAAATTTAAATCAAAATTATTTTTTAAAGTCTTTTCTTCTCAAAGGGAAATTTTTAATGATATAAAATTATAGTATACTCTAAGTAATAAAGTAAACATGATTTCACATTAGTTCTTCATCTATTAATTCTACATCAATGCCTTGTCCCAAGTGTATACTTTTTTACATTTCTCTAGTAGTTAATGAACTTTCTCACCTTAGATAATGTTAATCAGTAGGCCTGGAATCACATGTGTGCCAAGCAGCTTTATCAATTATGAGGTAATTAATAATATCTCAATCAGGCACTCAAATCTGACATTTCTCTCTCATGCTATGGCAATAAACAGCCAAGTATAAAACTACTTTGGGATATTTTTAATCAGGCATATGTTGTATCCAAGCTTCATAACCTTGCTATACTATAAATTCTGCAACTTTTCCCATCTCTCCTTTTTGTAAAACTTCACTTATTCATTAATGAGTGCTTGCTCATTTATTGAGAGCAGTCAGAAAACTTTGCTGTAGTTAGGGAGGCTACAAACTATAAAAGACACACTCTGCCAAAGCCAAGCTTCAGTGGTTCATACCTATAATACTAGCTACTCAGGATGCTGAAATCTGAGGATTGGATTCTGAAGCAAGCCTGGACAGGAAAATCCTTTAGGCTCCTATCTCCAATCAATTATTCAGAAAAACCCGGAAGTGGTGCTGGGCTCAAGTGGTCGAGCACTAACCTTAAGCCAAAGAAGCTCAGAAGCAATTCTCAGGCCCAGAGTTCAAGTCCCAGGACCAGGAAAAATAATACATTTTGTCCCTTTGACACAATTTTCACTTCAATAATTGGCATTATATAGTATCTTGGATTTCTCAAGGGTTCAGGCCCCAATCCAACTCTGCTCTGAAAACAAAACAAAGCAAAACAAAACAGGGGAGGCTTCAACTGTCACCCATGTAACATTATAATTAAACATATATTTATTCTTAGAAATAGGCTGAGATAGCTGCCTAAAGCTTAAGGTCTCTAATGGGTGGGTGCAAACTGGCAGTCTTTTTCAACCAAACATGAAATCCAAATATTAGAGGAGACTCAAAGGATATCCAGTTCAATCTCTCCTACAGTGCTTGAATTAATTCCTTGAAAGCTACCCGAGCAAATGATGAGCTCTGACTTTTTCTTACCTCCCTCTCCCTTGAACTCTCCCTGTGACAGAGAACTCTAACTTCTGCTGCAGCACATTTCACCAAAGCAAACAAATAACAACAGCAAAATAAAAAATAAAAAGACAAGCATAGCTTCTTCCAGCTTAGTTTCAGTTGGGGGCCTGACTGATTAAAATTTCTGATTTTTAGGTCATTAGTCTTTTCAAGCTATGCATCCCAGTTCTAAGAACCATTTTACTTGCTTTCCTTAGGATAATTTTATGTTTATCTATATCTTTTATAGTATGATCCTTCTATAATTCCAGGGATGACCTGACCAGAAAGTCTACATCGAGGTCATTATTTCTATCTCTATACATCATTTTAATACACACTCTCAACTTTAGTAATCAATCTCTGACAGCTTCAATAAATACCCTATAGATAATGTCAATTTTTATCTGCCTTGCTATTTAACCCTCATTTTTAATCTGACTGTGCTTGTTTAAACACTTTAGGATAATACCTTAAGTGTATATGAATGTAATAAAAAGATCGTGAACTGTTAACTTTTCCATTTGCATATAGACTATATCATTTTATCTCTGTAAATTAAAAAAATTACTTAACTTCTTTGACTCCATTTGAGCATTTATATGAGAAGAAGAAGAATCGGTTGTTTGTAATTTTTTTTAGATCTAAGTAAATTAATGTGTTAAGCTAATTAGTATTTTGTTAAAAGTATCAGTGATTTCCTTCTGTATAACAAGTATTTTGGACCATTTTCTAGTCATCAGATCTCTGTAGAAATGCAGATATTATAAATCAGAGGTGGTTTCTTACCATCCACAAACTTTAATCTTCTCCCATTTTTTTTCACCCAAGTTATCAATAACTATGATAAGAGGACAATGCAAATAATAAAACCTTAAGTCAATGTCAACCAGTCTTTTTAATGGTTAAAAACATAGAGAAAACATCATCTGGAACTCAACAAAGGACAAATGCTGTTCTGGTACAAAGTGCTCACATAAAAACTTAGATAAAGGTGTCATATTAAGTGAAATCCAAATTATTCTTAAGTGTCATCTCATTTAATGCTCTGATCATTTGTAGAAGATAGCATTATCTCCACTTGTAGTTGAGTTTAAAATTCACACACATAATAAGAAATTCACACCTTTTCTGTAATAATCACAAATCTTTATTGCATCCTCATTAATTAATATAAAAAGGATTATATATTAATATAAATACATGAGAAATAGGACTAATACTAATTAATTATTATCAGTATATTGTTAATTTGTTTCATAAGCATTTGCTGAACCAATATATATACATTTGGCATTAAGAAAAGCAACTAAGTTTTCCCCCCTTCCCTATCCAATTTCAAGTAACCAAATACAAATATATCAGATACATCAGATAACAGAGATGAGGGGAGGAGGTGGGGGGGGAGGGAAATGGGGACCAAGACATGTGAAAGGGTATTAATGTGTGTGAACTAATGCACCTTCTATCTGGCAAATATCATGTAACCCTTGTATTAATTACAATAAAAAATATATGAAAAAAAGAAAAGCAACTATGTTTTGCTATTTCAGTGAAAACTATAAGCAAATAAATAATAGGTGGAAATAGAAAATGAAGTATGTAATAGGGGGAGTTATTGTAGTCATGTCTTAGAAGTATGGCAGGAAGGTCTCTCAGATAAGCTGATATCTGTACAGAAACCTGAGGATGCTGAATCTCCATGAGGAAATCAAAACCTAGGTGCTTGGATGCACAAGTTCAAGTTTAAAAGTGCTACCACTGAAGTATGTCTCATTTTACCAAGTACTTGGAAGATGTTCGAGACTTGGGTGGAGTAAATGACAGTTGTTATCATGTTGGGAAACAGACCAGAGAGGCCCTGCAGAGAACCTCTTTACACAGGTTTTTCTAACAGATTTTTCTTTTTATTTTTTTTTCTAACAGGTTTTTCTAAGAGAAGTGTGGGTTAACCATTGAAGGCTGTAAGCAGAGAAATAGCAGGGTTTGTATTTTAGAAGAACACTGTTAGCTATGAAGTGAACTGGAAGAGCCAGGGAGGAATTAGAGACCAACAAGGACTTACTTGAATACAACAATCCACCTTTCCTGCAGTTTTGCTTTCATTATTTTCCATACCTGCAGTCAACTACAGTCAAAAACATGAAATGGAAAATACCAGAAATATGCAATTCATGTTTGAAAGTGCATGCAATTCCAAGCGGCATAAGAAAATTTCCTGGCCTTCCTTTTGTCTTGCATGCCATATTGTATGTACTATTTGGATGCTAATCACTTCATATAACCTCAGTTCAGTGATTCCCCCACTACCATATTACAGTGCATGTGTTTAAGTAATTAGGAATGTCTGCAAACACAAGAATAAGAATGTTGTCATTTTAGATATTCAGAAGTGAAGTAACAGTGCTTTCATTAAGAGAAATAGTGAAAATTCTCAGGAAGGAAAAAGAAATTATATGTGATATTTGTTAAGGTCTATGCTAATAAAGTTATCATGAAACTATGTTGAAGGAAAGTTCACTTACATTTCTGTCACACTTGGAACTGTAAAATTTATAACCATATTAAGTGATACATACTTAGTTAAGGTAGAAAAGGAATTGAATTATAGGCTTTAATACTATACCAATTTCAGCTATCCACTGCTTGCCTTGGAAAAATGTACCCCAGGGGTAAAGTGGGTATGACTGAAACCTAGGTAAGATATACTGTCCCTCAGAGAACAGTGGACAGGATACAGGTATTGAAAAGTGATCTGGTTTTGTGTATTTTGAAAGTTGAGCCATAAGATTTGCATGGGGGAGCTTAAGATAAGTAATAGCCAAGGATTATTTTGTCCTGAGTAGCAGAAACAATAGAATGGCCTCTCACTAAAGCTGGGAGTCTCTGGAAGGAATCATATTTTTTAGAAGCTAAAATCAGAAGTCCGTTGTGGACACCTTAAGGTTTATATGCCTATTAATTATATCCAATTGACAATGACAAGACATTTCAGAGTCTTGAATCCCACTCTAGTGAGATCTGGACTAAGGAAAAAGTTGAGATAATCTAAAAAACAGATAACATCTAACACTGTGGAAGTAGTCTGGTCCCAGTGCATGAGAGGTGACAATTTTTTATTTATTTTTTTAAGGCTCCACAACCAACCCTTCTAGAGTCAGGAAGATTCAGATTCAGGATGTACTGAGAGGGAGTTGCCCAAGAGATAAAGGAGAAACAAAGCAAGTATTCTAAGTGGTAAAAAGCAGTTTCCCAATGTCATGGAAGTAGTTCTTTGATTTTTATCAGCTACTATTCCCAGAAACAAAACTTGAAATACTTGATTTTGTTTATATAGCTGGATGCTGTCCTGCAATTGGTTGCCTACTTTGGTATATACCAGGAGCATACTTACGTAAATGAGCCTGCAACATGTGTCAATGCTCAGTCTTCCTTTGCTAACAGCCCTGGTTGTCATTAATTTTGACTCTTCTTTTTATGTGAAGTGCTACTACTAACTCAAAACTAGCTCTTATTACTCATCATTGTCATCCATGCAGCAGAGCAAGACCTGCCTGCAATTCCCAGAAGAAAAGGCACAGAAATAAAAGTTCTTGTTTCTAAGTTTATAAACTATCAATTGTATGTTAAAGGCTAAACACATTTAGACATGCATTGTCACACTGCTTTATGTTTTTCTATCTCATTTCATGTAACCTAGACCAACAAAATCAACAAGATGGGAAATGCATAGGTGTAAGGTCAGTTCAAGGGTTTGACAAAGTGCTCAGAATGATAGAATCAGTAGATAACACACTTCACAGGTTGCTAAGATACCTTAATCTAGGAAAAGAATCAGAATTAAGTTTTTGTCAAGAGATTTATCATTCACTATCCTGATCCACTGAGAGAGATAGTCTATAGGAATCTCAACCTTGCAATTATATGATCTGAATAATTGGAGAAAATTTAGAAAAAAAGGATTTGAACAAGACAACAGCTTAAGAATATGAGAAGTCACTTGGGTAGAGTCAGCTTGAAATTGCTTTAGGCAAGTTTAAATGGCTCAGAAGATTTTCTCTTTGTGAAAGCAAAGAAATAAAGCCTAAGCAATAATAATCCTTGGGGTTGTAAACCTAGTGGACTAATAATGGTAAATAAAAGAAATTATTTTAAAAATTATTTAATCAAGAAATAGGGACATTAACAAATCTCATTTTCATTTGTCTTTTGTGAAAAGTTCTATATATGCTGTTTCTTTTGGGCTAGCTAATTTGCTTTTTGATTAATAAAGGAAAAATATATTATTCAATCCTTAGTTATGCAAGAGAATTTTGACAGATATGTTGTGGAATTGGAAACTTTTATTTTTATTCTTGCATATTAAATTAACAAAAAAATGTGTTTTCATGTACCCTTCATTCTTATTGAGAATAAAATAAAATTCCTTAATCATGTGCTAAGAATCTATTCTCTGTCTCACACTGGATGGAGTATAAGAGAGAAAAAAAGAAAGAAGAAACAAGTGTGTGTGTGTGTTTGTGTGTGTGTGTGTGCATTTTATGTATTTATTTCTTTATGAACAATTAAAAACAGTTGCTGCTTGTGGAAACACATTATCCTCAACACTTAGATCTGACAAAAGGGAGTTTCATGCATAACAGCAAGAGAAATATCAAATTCAAGGTATTTAACCTTTATACAATATTTTTAACAAATCCACAGTCCATATTCAGTATTTCAGTTCTTTAAGTAACATAAACATATATATGCATACAGGTATATAGACATGTATAAATATAACACTACTTTTTAAACTTTTTACCAGTCTGACATCTATTCCAGGATAAGCCATACCTTTTCACATGTGCTTCAGTCTTCTTCTGTCACATATGGTGTTAATATTTTTTCTACACCTCCTTGATGTCAGATTTATTAACTTAATAGATTTACCATTTTATGTTTAAGTAGTTATACAAAGAGAATGCCATTTAATAAAGCAGTTTATAAATACAATGCTTCTTGACAATGTCTGCCCTTCAACGTTCTCACCTATCAGTCTTAACCTTCTTCTTCACTCACCTTTCTTAACCTTGTATACACTCAATTCTTGACTGCATTCTCCCCCCACTTCTCCTCTTTATTTATCAAGCCTGTTCATTGTGACACCATTCCATTCCTTTTAAGTACCTGCTCCTTGGCATTCATTTTGTTAAACTTTGATTTTTTTCCATTCCAAGTAATTACACTATTTGAGTTCTCCCTTGAATATACTATATATCAGTTAGTAAATTTGAATACCACCTAATGCATTTGTATGAATTTATAAGCTAATTCTAGCCTATCCATATGAGGGTAAACAATGCAACCTTTGTCTCTCTGGACCTGACTTATTCCACTTAACATAACTTTCCCAGGTCTCTTTATCTTTACAAATGGAAGTTATTCTTTTTAATAAATGGGCAAAGTTCCATTATATATACATATATATATTAATCATGCTGATGTTTCTCCATTGATGAGCATCTGGGCCAAATCTGTACTTTGGCTATGGTGAATAGCATCCAGCAATGAACATGGTTTTGCTGGTGTCTTTACTAGATTCTTATGTGTAATCTTTCGGACAAATGCCCACGAGTGGAACTAGTGAATCACAGAGAGGGTTCTATGTTTAGTTTTTTGAAGGACCCACATACCACTCTCCAGAGTGGTTAAATGAATTTACAGTCCTACTACCAGTGTATTAGATTCCCCTTTAGCCACATGCTTGCCAGCATCTGTTGTTCTTGGTTTTCTTGATAGTGGCTATTTTGACTGACTGAAATAGGATCTCAGTATTGTTTTGATTAGAATTTCCTTTATGGCCAGAGATGTTGAGAATTTCTTCATATGTCTATTGGACATTTTTACTTCTTCTCATTAGTCCATTTGTTGATTGGATTGTTAGTTTTTAGTTTCATAAAATAAAATAAAATACCTAGGAACTAACTTAGCTGAACAGCTTCTATAGTGAAAATTACAAAAGTTTGAAGAAAGAAATCTAAGAAGACATCAGGGAATGAAAATGTCTTCTATATTCCTGGATTGGCAGAATTAATGTCATGAAATTGTCAATACTGCCCAAAGGAAACTACAAATTCAATGCAAGACCCATCAAAATCCCAACATTATCCTTCAGTGAAGATGGAGAAAACATTCCTGAGCAGAAAAGGTATTGTTAGAGGTATAACCATACCAAACATCAAACTCTAACACAAAGCTATAGTTTAAAAAAGGAATGTCTAATAGACACAACATACAAGTACAGAGTAGATACAGGGTGCTGGGGGATGGCAGGAGAATGTGTTACAATCTGAAACTTAAAAGGCACAGGCATGAGCTAGTAACCCAAGCAGTTCAGATTTTATTCTGGGTGGAAAGGAAAAGCTTCAGGAAGATTTAACATGGATAGTGACATGATCTGACTTATATGTTCAAAAGAGCACTCTGGTTGCTTCATGAGAAATAAATTAGAAGGAGTGCGAGAAGGGAAGCAGAAAGACCAGATAGGAAACAATTATGAAATCCTAAGCAAGAAATAATGGTGGCCTGGACAAGGGTGGTGTCAGTAGAGATAAACTGTACAGATAGATTCAGATTACATTTTAAGGTCACAAACACCAGGATTTATGTTACCTTAAATATGTGATGTGACTGAGAAAAAGGACAGGTTAAAGGCTAACGTCTAGGTTTCTATATTGACATTCACTTACAGAAGAAAGTCAGCAGCTCCATTCTGGATGTAGTATTTTCAAAGATGTTTTAGGCATCAAAGAAATATCAAATAACCCAAATATTGGGAAAATAATTTAAGATTTGGTAAGATTCTTATTGAAATATGCCTTCCAAATAAATATTTTAAGTAACATTAAGATAAAATACTTGCAAGCAACTGCTTCATTGCATTGTAAAAAGTTGAGGAAATTTTAGTTTTCCTCAGATTTTCTATAAATTTTTAAAGTATTATATGAAATATTAAAAATATGTACAATGATGTAAGTAAAATTATAAAATAACTTATTAACAGTCTAAAATAACAAAAGTAGATAAAGGCAAATTATAAGTCAAACATTGAAAATAATTTTCTGAGCTGCACTAATTAAAATCTAAATATGATTTAAGGGTATATAAAAGCTCTTTCAGGTGAGACATTTAAAAAATAAGATTATAGGGCCGGGAGTTTGGTCTAGTGGTTAAAGTGCTTGCCTAGCATGCACGAGACCTGGGTTCGATTCCTTGGTACCACATATATAGAAAAAGCCGGAAGTGGTGCTGAGGCTCAAGTGGTAGAGCTCTAGCCTTGAGAAAGTCCAAGGACAGTGCTCAGGCCCTGAGCTCAAGCCCAGGACTGGCAAAAAATAAAAGAAAAAAATGAGATTATAGAAATCCTACTTAAAAAAATACACTGAAGGCTATTGGACAAATGTTCTAATCATGTTTATTAGATGTGTTAGTGTTTATAAAACCAAATCCAATAATTTAAATATTCTACCATTCTCCAGAGTGTTTTTCTGTTTAATTTTTTGCAATTGGTGAAGTGAAATGGGCAAGTGTAATTTTTAATGACATTTCTGAAAGTTTTCATAATACCAAGTAGAAAATACTAAGGAGAATAGCTCATGCAAAAGGGAGATGTGCCAAATAGAGAATAATATTGGATGACCCATTTCATAAAACCAAAAATTATTTGCCTCTACTTTCACAAAGCAAACATCACATAGTATTTAGCAGACAGATGTAGTTGTAAATAAATAAACCTGATCTTAGTTGCAAAGAATTTTATTCAAAAACAACCAATAAACTCAGTATAGGTAAATAAAAATTTTGATTCTATCATATCGTTCCCACTTTTAGGTTAAATATTGAAATCATATGTATTTACATTTTCCCTTAAATATTTCCACAGCTACAGAAAAGTAGTGAAGTTTATATTCTATTTTTAAATTTTAATATTTTTTGTTATTGCAGAAGTGAGGTACTGAGGGGTTTCATTTACATAAGCCAGTTAGTGACTATAATTATTTTGATCAATGTTACTCCTTTCCTCACTGTCCCCCAATTTTTACCTCCCATTCCCACACACAAGATGTATAATTTGAAAATTATATTCTTGATATGAAACATTAGTAAACAGCACCCAGGGTCTGAGTTCAAGTCCCAGGACAAGCACCAAAGGAGAAAAAAAAACGCTAAAATGTGTAATTAAATGATTTTGGCAAAGACAAAGTAGATCAGCATTAAGGATGCCACAATGGTAATAAAATTCTTAAAGTCATTTGATCAAATTTGCCTACTATCTAGTAGGACTGGAAACTTCACTTGATACTTAAATTTAAATACCATAATTTTAGGATTCAGTAAACATAGAGTAACCAAAATTAGAGGAAGATGAAATAATCATTTGTTCTAGTAACAACAAAATGACAATGCATGCTTGTAATTGTATTATTTTTATTCTTCTTGAAAATGTCAGAAATCTACAGAAAGGCCACAGAAAGTTACAATACAACCATTAATGATACTTTTAAAAACTTTCATGCCACTTTCTTACAATAGAATGCCCTACCTAGAGAAGGGAATAAGTCATGTTAGTGATGAATAGTTCTTTGTTCAATAAAAACCTTGTATTACCATAGCAGGGAATTGTACTTCATGCTTTTGGGTGACACATTATCTTCATTGAGAATGGATGGTTTGCATCTTGTTATGTTGCATCCAGAGAGTGAAAAATAGAAAGACATTGCTCAACATTATTCTTCAGTCCCAGGTTTTTTTTTGTAGTATTATGTAGCTCATGATATTGAAAGCACACATTCTTGGAAGTAGGTTCTATTTAACAAAGAAAAGAAATTATAAAGATTGTATTTCATAGTTCTAGTAATGTAAAAAAAAATCATACTGTTCTTTAAGACAAGAATTCTATGCAAGCTGTTAAGGATAATAGAAAATTGTAATGAAGAGGTACAGTTTGACTCTGTGTAGAATAAAATCCTTATCATTATCACTATTTGTCATTAGTTTAAGACAAACTAAATGTCCCTGGCATGGTGGTACACACCTAATCAAACGATCTGGAGTCAGGAAGATTATGAGTTCATGGCTAGTTGGACTATGTGGAAAGATTATGACAAGAAGAAAAATAAAAACAAATTATATATATTAATATATTGTATATTATACTCTATACCATACATTTTAGTATAATATATGATAGTATAAATATAATTTATATAACACTATATATGATAGCATATTAGATATGTTGTACATTATAATATTTTATGTGTATGTATATATATATTTTTTTTTGCCAGTCCTGGGCTTGAGCTCAGGGCCTGAGCACTGTCCTTGTATGTTCTCAAGGCTAGAGCTCTACCACTTGAGCCTCAGCGCCACTTCCAGCTTTTTTCTATGTATGTGGTAACGAGGAATCGAACCCAGGTCTTCGTGTATGCTAGGCAAGCACTTTACCACTAGGCCAACTCTCGGCCCTGTGTATGTATCCTTTTACTAAGGACCATGTGCTTCATTCTTTTGTTTGAAATCTATAAGAAAATAATTTTTAGAAACAGATTTCAATGACCTATTTAAGCAATTTTATCCCTGGACTCTTAACAAAAACCTATAGAAGTTAAACACATCTAAAATTATTCTAGAGATGTACCTGTTCATCTGCAAATAAAATTAATAAAATAAAAGTAATGCTGTTTTAGATTCTGCCTTCAGAAGAAGCAGAGCTTACATGTGAAAAGTATTAGGATATATCAGCAAAATTTTTACCATCGGATAAAAATGTCTTATGAAAAGATAAAAATCAATTCTAAATTTTCTTTCTAAACACACAATCTAAATTTGAAAAAAATAGCCTGTCTTTGAGATGAATTGATTTGTGAAAATATTATGAGTTGCCTTCTAACATCTAATATCTTAACATGGAAAACTACAAGTCACAACTCTGTTAAATGTTCAATTATTCTCTACTTGGCACTGGACAAAAAAAAAACAAAACCAACCAAACAATAAAAGCTTAAACAGAGTTAATTTGTTTCTACCAGCTCTCGGGTATGTTAGAGTAACTAACAGGGAAAAAAGATTATCAGGAATAGAAAAACATTGCAGAAATCATATGTTTTTTTATTATGCATTTAAGCATGTAGTTTTAGTAAATCATGTTTCTATTTCTAGCTGTCCATAATTTACTGAATTTTATAGCTGTTTATATTCTACATATAGTTCCTATTCAAAGCATTAATAAATTTAATATTGATATATGTAAGGCAAAAGAAATAATCTGTGATCAAAAATCAAATAAATGTACAAGCTAAAACATTTTATCAATTGTTATTTGGGCAGTTGTGACAAAATGACCAGAAAAGAATATATAACTACAAACATCCACTGTTTTTCAAAATGCTCAGCAACCACGAAATGAATTTCCCAGCATAAGCATAATGAGAAAAAAGGATTGTGGGGTAATTTCCTACTGCTTGAACTGAATGTGAAGGAAGGGAGAAGGCAGACATTTCAACAAACAACATCTAATCCAATGGGCTGGATCCATCACAATCTGTACTATGAGCCAACAGTGTAGTCTTTTTTTAATGCAATCATTTTGACATATCCGAGCAATATTTATTTTAAACATAGTCCATTTCTTTCAAGCCATAGGAACAAACTCTATAATTTCTTGACTTTTATAGATTTAGTAATAACAACATTCCAATAAGCAATCAAGACCTAAAAGTGTTCAGCTAAACTCATCCACATAATGAATGGTGAGATTATTGACTCTTCTCCATCTTCCGCCAAGTCATGGGTAATTATCAGTATTATCGCTGTAACCATTTGCAAATATCTTACCTATGATAACCCTCCCATCAATTAAGTGAAGAACATTGTCCTATTCAAAATGTCAGTGCTAGGTTTAAT
This sequence comes from Megascapheus bottae, assembly GCF_031878675.1. Lineage (NCBI taxonomy): Eukaryota > Metazoa > Chordata > Mammalia > Rodentia > Geomyidae > Megascapheus > Megascapheus bottae. Next base: position 23,888,375 of record NC_143517.1, read on the forward strand.
ATTTTGTGTGCTTGCTAAATGTAAGTGTGGGGTTCCATCTTGATGAATTAGAATCAAGTTGCCTGTGTGCTAACTGAGAACTTGTCATTTAACCTTTTTAGACCCTACTTTCTCAATCAATATGTAGGGATAATTATTTTCCATACTTTTCAAGGATAAAGTGAGTATTGAATCAAATGATGAATATAAAATGCTTCTAACACTATGTGACATATAGTAAGTCCTCAATATGCATCATAGCCATTCTGTGGAACATGACTATTCTGCCCTCATGTACAGCAAATAATCAGCAAATTGAAATCAAGGCTATTCTTATCTTTCCTTTCTCTGCATCATGTAAATATTTGTGAACTGTTACAAATGTGTGGTATTTATTTGTATTACTTTTATCTTAGGATCACCTACTATATTATAGTTCTCTTGTGGTCCTTCCTCAAAAAATGTTATGTAGTAAAAACATGTTTGGGAAATGCATGACAAATTTAAACAATATTCTCAGTTTCATTAATATGTTATTGTACGTTATAATTTTCCAGTTACGGTGTCGTTGAAGCTTTTCTAATACCTACTTGGTCACATAATTAACTCCCAGACCCAGGAAGGTTAAACCGATAGTTGCAATACCTGATTCTTAGATAGCTTATTTGTCCAGGGTCTGTCTCTTTATACAGAAACAGCTGCTACCACCTAGACCAAGAATTTTCTGTTTCTGGTCTCAAATACAAAGCATTATTTATTAAAATAATTTAAAACACCTCAAATTTTAATCACCTAAATTCAATCACTTATTTCAAAATTGCAATCATCTAAATGATTTACTTAGATCATTTGTTGTCTTTTTAAAACTCAGCTTTAAGATGAAATGGCTTAACTGAACACCATTAGTTCTTTAAAAATACCATCTGTCACTGGGGAATGAGAGGTTCACGCCTGTAATCTCAGCTGCTAGGGAGGCTGAGATTTGAGGATAACTGTTCAAAGTCTGGCCAGCCAGAAAAGCCTGTGAGATACTTATCTCCAGTAAACCACCAAAAAGCTGGATGTGAAGTTGTGGCTCAAGTGGTATACTACCATTCCTTGCATGAAAATAAGGGAGCGCACACAGGCCTGAGTTCAAGCCCTAGTACTGATACAAAGAATGATATAACAATTATTATTTCTGATGAATCTATGAAATTAACTTTGGGAAAAATGTGGATTAAAATATACTTTTCCTAAAGCTCTAAATTTTATTTCAAATCATGTTATAATATAGTATTAAGCCTTCCTTGGTCAGAAAAAGAAAAAGGAAAAAAAGCAGACAAAAGTATTAGCAACCAGTTTGGTTTTGTTGTGGAAAGTTCTTTCTTTGTTTTGGAAGAACAAATGTTCTCATAATTCCTAGTGTTACCTTTTCATGCCAAGTTAGTTCTATCTTTATTTTTCAAATCAAGTGCCCTGAGGTTTTAAGTTGCGTGACAAATTCTATTTCTTTTCTTTTTTCACCATAAGCCACAGTGGCAAACACTTGAGAAGGTGGGGAGCAAATATGAAGTAAAATTGGAAAGATCAATTTTATCTCCTACCATTACAGGAAATAAACTCTATGGGATATGGTACTTTATTGTGTGGATCTGAATCATCAAGGGAGAAAATGTTTTATCTATGTGTTTTATTCATAGAATGTACTTTGTTGCCTTATGTCATTGACTAGAAGATACTGGATGACTCACTGAACTACTCACCAAAGCTCATTCAGAAAAAGACCATTTCTGTTCTTCTATATGATGATATAGAGTATTAGAGCAGAAAAACAAATTCTACAGTGATTCTCAGTATTAGTCACAATGCCCCTTTTTGTTGAATTACAGGCTGGTATTCTGTCTAAAAATTATGTGGAAGAATCTAATAACCTAAGAGGCTCAGTTGTTTACTTAATGTCCTACAAACAGAGTCATAGAAGGATCCCACATTCTGGCTGTTCATCTGACGCACAACAAGTGGAACACACTAAACTCATAAAGGAGTGGAACTGACAAGAGGCTGACCCCATCCTTTGGAAAACAGGAAGTCATGAGTTACATACCTCTCTGAGGGAAGAAGTCTGCTTTCTTGACTTCCTGTGCTAGGTATCACATATGAATGAAGTAAAACATCTTAACATTCAGAAAACTTCACTCCCCCCCCCCAAAAAATGGGGATGTCGTGGTGAGGATTCCAACAGTTGTTCTTAAATGCAGACGGCTGAAACACAGCATGGAGCTACTCAGAAACTGTCTTCCAAATGTAAGAAGTGATGTTTGTCCCCAAATAAAGTCATATGATAAACACATGTGCTTGTAAAACAGCCTATTCCAAACCACTTACTGAAGTGAAAAGTGGGTTGAAGATGTATTTTATTTGATGAGCCATGTACAAATCTTGGTATATGTTCACAACCTCATTAAACCCCATGGCAGCCCCTTTGGAACAAACCAAACATGGTCACAAACTTCCTCAGCCTGTTTTGGGAAACAGAACTACTGGGCAAGTTAAGCCTCAGGCCACAGGCCAACCACAACAGCCACAAGTATGGCTGATTGGATAAACCTGGAAATCCATTGTGGAGAGTCTGGGATATCCCCTGGGAGGCAGAAGACAAAGCAAAGAGAATTTACTCAGGGACTTCCTTTATTTGTCCATTTGTGACATATTTAAATATCAAAAGCTATAAAGTTGGCACTGCTTCTAGTTGTATACCCTACACTCATCTATCACTGAACACCTTCAAGATAATGGCTAAGTGAAACCAACAGATTTCTGTTGTATAAATACATGTTCACAATAAAATAGTTCTTTGATGATACCATCAATGTCCCCAAATTCTGAAAAGTTTCAGAACATATTTTCTCCAACGACTCTCAGAGAATCTCTGTGGAAACTATGTCGTTTCATTCTTTTTGTTCCATGTTAGATTATCATTGCCTTGATAACCTTTTAAAACTGAATAACAGAATATTCTGGATCATCTGGAGGATCCCAAACTGCCATTTGATTTGTGCTTACAAACAAATTGATGCCACATGGTATTTCTAAAGGGGGAAAAAAAGAAATGGCTTTAATATATAAACCATGCACTTACCCCTAAATGAAGGCCAAATGCTGTCATGATTTACTGTACAAAAGAAGTTTTCACAGCAGTTCCCAAAGGGCAAATTGGGGTGAAGTGAATCATCACATAACACAGGGTAAATGCAGAGCAAGCAGCCTTGCCATTGGGGAAGCAATAAAGGCAGCTCTTTGTGCCAGGGTCTCTGGCTTCAACCCCCAGAACCTACTTGAAACATACTTCCAGGGTAGATGGAATCCAGAGATGATCACCAGCAGCTGACCTCTTGTAGGACATGTTTTACAAAAGGCTTTAACAGAGCACATTTTCTTGCAATGGGAGCATAAGAAGAATGCCACCTTGAAGCACAGTAAGAAGTTGTGGACTAGGAAAGTTGAGGAGAAATAGCTGAAATGATACAATAGCCTTACAGTAGACTTTGCAATTCAAATTGAATCTCTTAATTTTAAAACCCAATGAGTAAGGGCTACCAATAGGAAGACAGAACTCTCAGCAAGCATGTTTTCTGTTGCTTCACTAGATAAGGGGAGTTAGAGCACCTGCGAAGCACAGGAAACAAAGACATCGGGAGGAAAGTGACACTAACCTAGTGAGAGGATTCTGGTACAACTTGGATGCTATGGAAGATAGAGCATTTTTACAGACGTATGTGAAAGAAAAATATCATATTAAGTGAAGTAAGCCAGACCCAGAAGGAACGTAGGCTCAGTGGTTTTCCTCATTTGTAATAATTAGTGCACACCTAGTACTCTCCTAATAGAGGATTACAATAACACAAAACCTAGACACATAAGGCCATATAGAATGAGGCTAAATGAAAGATCTCCAGGATATGGAAGCAAGAGCTTTACATCATGTGATTGTTGTTCTTAACGTACTATGTTATTTCTCTTCTCTTTTGTTGCCCTTTGGTAAATCTCATATTGTTACTGTACCTGACTTTGTTATCTGACATATTGTATATATGTTTATTTGTTTATTTGAAATAGGAAAGGGAAGGGGGTAAAATAAGATGATTTGGAGGGGGTGGGAAGAGAGAAATGAGGACAAAAATATGAGAACGGTTATCAATGTGTGCAAAGTAATGCACCCACTACCTGGCAAATATAACTGTAATCCCTCTATACATTACAATAAAAATAATTATTGTGAACTAAAGTAGGGCAAGATGGAAGCATGTTAGAGTGAGGCAGAAATGTGGAGATGCAAAATGTACCTGATGAACAAAGAATATCAGATCAATGCCTGCAGTAGATACATAAAGTGGTAAGGAGTTGATCCATTGGGGTAATAAACCATATACATCAGTCAGGTGTTATCTGAAATTGTTACAGATTCAAAATAAATGTGTCTTGCTTCAGAGTCTTACTGACTCCTTTGTAACTCATCTTGTTCTCCAAAAATCACTGAGTTGGTCAGTCATACTTTTAAAGTAGTAACAAAAGATTCAAGCACTTTCACATTCATCTACTGATCACAAAACACATTGCAAAATCCCTAACACCAATTTTCACACACACACACACACACACACACACACACACACATGAACAGATAAATATCAGATAAATATGCTACAATTATTTGTAACCTACTACATCATTTGAAGGAGAGATAGTACCATATAATATGAGCTCAAGAAATGCAGTAATTTGAGAGCGATGTGGCTTAATCACTGGCATAACTCAGATTTCCAAATGTATTTCTAAGAAGCTACATTTAAGGTTTTCATTTTCATTTGAGAGTAATTTAGAGGTAATGAGGGCTGTAACATCTTCGGCCTCTGCTGCTTTTGAAGTCCACATCAGGTCACAAATCAGCTGGAAAGCTGCATCCATTGGGTACAAAGAACCTTCTTACGGCTGGACACACAGCTTTCAGCAGTGAGCCTGAAGATCAGCAAAGCCAGCTTCAGCACAGAACTGAAATACAGCAAGCTTCAAACAAGCTTCAAAGTGACTTCTACATAATGGGGGCTTGAGGTGGAAATAGAGTTCTTGAGAACTCCGATGAAGTTCAACAGCTAAGAAATTGCATTAGGTCCAATAAATTGAAATCATGACTTGATTGTATATTGTAATTTTTTGTCCCAGCCCCACCCCCAAACTCAGGATTCTATTATAATTTATACACAGAGTGTTATAATAGAAACCTAGGGAAGAAGATAAAACTGTAACTTATTTAAAAAAAAACATCAGTCCTAATTGAAGTTTATGATAGTGCTGGGTAAGAATTCTGCCTTCTAGAAGGTCATCCGAACCAAATTCTGAATCCTTGGAGAATGTGCTCTGCTATTTATTGTTCTTCATTATTGCCTGCTTTTTCCCATGTTTCTTTGTGATATATATATATATATATGTATGTATATATGCCTTTTCTTTCTAGCTACAGTAGACTGGGTGATTTTAATGAGTAATTCATGATGGGGTATTTATTAATATAGTTTTTTCTTTTTGCATTCTTTAAAAATAAGATCTTATCCCTCCATACCCCCCAGGTAGTGATAGAAGCCAGGCAGAAATTACTTAAAGGAAAAATGAGGTTCATATTTCAGTATGAATGTCAAAAGCAAAGGCAACTTGGGCAGTATAAAAAGATCATGAATTCCAAGGCAATTTTATCTGGAACATTTTATCTTCCTAGAGAGCTGGAAAAAAATTAGGAAATCATCTTTTAATTCGAAATAAATATGTAACTCACTAGGGATTCAATTATTTAAAACAAAATTAAAATATTATCCATTAGGTCTTTTACTTTCCTTATATTTCATACATCTCACCTCTTCCTGGAAATCTCATTCTGTAAGCATGTTTTATTAATGATCTATTAATAAGCATTCACTTAAAGCATGACTGATTAAAATGTAGACCTGGTTTTAAGTAAGTGTTCTGAAAATGTTTCATTTATTGAATTCATTGAGGTTTAAGTTCTCATTTGTATAGCTAGAGGGTAAATTACAGATACTCATGATTGTTTTATCATTATAATGAAAGTAGTACCCATATTTGTAACTCTAATTAAAATTCTATTCTGATTCATATGACTGTAGACTCTCTCCTAAATAATTTTAAATCTTTATATGAGATACATATGTGTGTGATAATAAAAGACTATCATTGGTATAACACAATCAAAGTCAACAGAAAGTAAAAATTAGGTTCATACTTTAATACTGCAGGGTACATTTTTAGTACCCTACAGAGAGAATTAGTCACACAACTCCCATTAACATTAATGGAACCTGTGTGGGCAAATTGTATGCTGAAATTCTTGGGAAGTTAATGTCAGTAGAGTTTACTAGCTCTGGTTTCTTTCCCTCCCTCTTTGGACCTTTAGCATGGGCTACTTTTACTTTCTCATGGTACAGAAGGAAGACAAGTCAATAAAAATGATTAACATAAATGCTTTCCAAGTTTTATAAGCTCTCATTTTCTGTACATCTGCCAAGAAGTTCAAAATCAGCAAATAATGCTTGTAGCATTTTTCATTCAATTAGTAAGTAAAATGCTAAATAGCACAGTTTTAAAATATGAATTCTATGAAATGTTCTTTAAATGTATATTTCTCCTCTGGTATAGTACAACCAGTCTTTTAAAATATTTTCAAAATAATGCCCTACAAGGTTCATTTATCCATGAAATGGGAAGTGTTTGGAATTTTATATATTACATGTGTGTAATTTTGTATATTACATGTATGCTCATCCTGGGGCTTGAACTAGGCATCTTTTATGCACACGGCTGGTGCTTTTTCAATTGAACCAGAACTCTATTCTTGAATTTTTGATGGATAATTATAGATAAAGTCTTATGAACTTTCCTGCCTGGGTTGGCTTTGAACCTTGATCCTCACATCTTAGCCTCCTGAATAGCAAGGATTACAGATGTAAACCACCAATGCCTGGCAATATTATCCTGTTGAAATATTGCACCCCATACTTTGTACTGCTGAGTGAGAAGAATCAAATCTACAATTAAAAAATGGTAGCTTCAGTATCTCACTTTGTTATCTGATATATTGGATATATTTGTATTTGGTTATTTAAAATTGGATAGGGAAGGGGGGAAAACCAAGATGGGGGGGTGGAGGGGAGGGGAATGGGGACCAAGACATGTGAAAGGGTATCAATGTATGTGAATTAATGCACCTTCTATCTGGCAAATATCATGTAACCCTTTTTTAATTACAATAAAAATATTTAAAAAAATAAAAAATGGTAACTTCACTAGGTGCAAAATAACCCTAAATTTTCTTTACTGCTAAGATCAGTATCTTTGGTAATTTTGGATTTAGTCACCTGAGAGTGTAGTGAGGCTATTATTTGTTAACAAATTCAGGTGAAAGTGTCTTGAATTTGTACTCACCACACAGGAGTAAAAAAGAAAGATAACATCTTGTGCTTTTGTTAACACTTGTAATCCAAGCTATCCAGAAAGCAGTAGGTTAGAAGATCACAGGCTGAAGATTCAGGTTGGCTCCTGGGAAAACCCAAGATTCTTGCTGAAAAATAACGTAATGATCATGATAATGATGAAAAGGAGGAAGAGAAGGAGTGGGAGAGGGTGAGGAGAAAGAAAAAAGGGGGAGAAGGAGAAGGAGGAGGAGGACGAAAGAGGAGGAGGAGGAAGAAGAGGAGGAGGAGAGAAGAAAGAGGAAAAAGAAAAATAAGGAAGGGAAATAAGGAGGAAGAGGAGGAGGAAGGAGATAGAGATAGAGAAGAAGGTGAAAACAAGGAAGGAGGAGGAGGAGCAAGAGAAAGAAAGAAAGAAAGAAAGAAAGAAAGAAAGAAAGAAAGAAAGAAAGAAAGAAAGAGAAAGCAAGCAGGAAGGAAGGAAGGAAGGAAGGAAGGAAGGAAGGAAGGAAGGAAGGAAGGAAGGAAAGAAAGAAAGAGAAAGCAAGCAAGCAGGAAGGAAGGAAGGAAGGAAGGAAGGAAGGAAGGAAGGAAAGAAAGAAAGAAAGAAAGAAAGAAAGAAAGAAAGAAAGCAGGAAGGAAGGAAGGAAGGAAGGAAGGAAGGAAGGAAGGAAAGAAAGAAAGAAAGAAAGAAAGAAAGAAAGAGAGAAAGCAAGCAAGCAGGAAGGAAGGAAGGAAGGAAGGAAGGAAGGAAGGAAGGAAGGAAGGAAGGAAGGAAGGAAGGAAGGAAGGAAAGAAAGAAAGGAAGGAAGAAAGAAAGGAAGGAAGAAAAAAAGAAAGAAAGGAAGGAAGGAAGGAAGGAAGACCACCACCATCACAACAACGGGAACAAAGAACAAGACTGGATGCATAAGTCAAGTATTGTGCCTGCACAAGGACCTGGGTTCAAATCCATACTGCCAAAATGAAAAGATAAAAAAAATAAAGTCTTCTAATATCAACACACCTAAGATTCTCATAGCACAGCACCACGTAAACTGTGTTTTAAGAATTGCTGGAAATTGGGCCGGGGAATTTGGCCTAGTGGTAGTTATTGCCTAGCATCCAGGTTGGATTCCTTGGTACTACATACATAGAAAAAAAGCCAGAAGTGGTGCTATAGCTCAAGTGATAGAGCTCTAGCCTTGAGAAAGCCCATAGACAATGCTCAGGCTCTGAGTTTAAGTACCAGGACTGACAAAAAAAAAAGAATTGGTGGAAATTCACCATTAAAAAAATAACATTAGGAACTGGGAATTTGGCCTAGTGATAGAGTGCTTGCCTAGCATGCAGGAAGACCCTGGTTCAATTCCCAGGTACAGGAGATAAGTGTCCTATAAAAAAAAAAATGTCTGTTGTCATGTGAAATCCTATGTATGCTGTCAATGAATGTTATTTGTGACAATAAATAATGACAGCTGCCCAGCACACTCTGTCATTTATGGGTATTGTTTGTTTTGCTTTTCTCTTTTGTTCAAGTACTGGAGTTTCAGCTCAGTATCTGGGCACTCTCCCTGAGCTTTTTTACTCAAGTCTTGCACCCTGTCATTTGAGCCACAGCCACACTTCTCACTTCTAGCTTTGTTAATTTTAGGTGATTCACATCAGACATTCCTGCCTGGCATAGCTTCAATCTATGATACTTAGAGACCCTGAGCCTAGATCAGGCTTACTCTGTCATAGAACTGAAGACACTTAACCTTCAAAAAGACTGTTAAAACCCCAACCCCATCAAATTTTTCTTGGCACCATGGACAACTAAAATCCAAGTTCCATGATTTCTCATGCACTTACTCAATAACTTCTTTATGGAAGAACTTCAGGAAATGAGTTATTGAGCGAGAAGTTCCTAAGTGCCTCCTATCTTGTCCAGAAGAAATACCAAAAAGAAAACAGAAAAGGGAATGTCAGATTATAATATGTATCAAATGGACTTAATGACATATTCACCATCTAGAACACAACCGTTTGACATTTCTCTCCTTAACCTCTGTGTTATCTTTGCTTTAACTTCCAGGAATAAGCAAGAAGTTAAAAACAGAGAGAAGACCCTGCTGGTAGCTTATCCACACTAGATACTAGGGAGGCTAAAATCTGAACACTGAGTTTGAAAGCCAGCCTAGACAGAAAAACCCATGAGACTTTTATCTCCAACTTGCCACCAAAAGGTCAGAAGTGAAGATGTGACCCAATTAATAGAGCACTCACCTTGAGCAAAAAAAGAAAATACTCAGGAATATTCTCCATGTCCCGATTTCAAGTCCCAGAATTGGCACAGAAACAACTACAACAAAAAATAAAGTCAGATTTATCAATGGATCTACCTTTCACCCATCTCATGGATACCTTTCTGCTTAGGATTAAAAGTTCTTATGAGAATGATTGTCCAGACAAATCTATTACTCTTGTCCTTTAGCATTCGGCCATGCATTGATTGAGTGTTCCTGTGTCTCACACACACACATACAACACACACAGCATTCAGAAGATCATGTTGGAAATGGAGTAAAACCTCATCAAAAAAAATGAACCTGCTAGTATAAGACATGCTGACCTTTTGCTTCCCAAATCAAATAGCCTTGAGACATAAATTTCTGCTCCTTATATAAAGCACAATCAAGGATTTTGTTACAGCAGCATAAAGGGAACAAGAAAGCAAGAAACTTTTGCATTTTGCAGGCTTTTATCTTTTTCTTTGTCACAAGAAAAATTCAGACTGAAAACACAAGACAATTAAAAATATGGTTACATAAATATATATGAATATACATAATAGGTAATGATAAGTATGTATATATACATGGATTTCAGAAAAGTTTTGTGGGTACAGATTTTCCCCCCACAGCAAAATGATTGTCACTCCACGGTTATTTCTCCTTCCATGTAATTTTTGTCTGTAGAGAACAAAAGAGTTTGAAAGATGTAATATGGGTTTGGCTGCTTGTAATTCTATGAAATTACACTGACTGTCTTGTCTTCAATTCCAGACACTGAAACTGTTTTTTTTTTCCTTACCAGCAAAAGAAATTCCCAATGCTTTGTCTTTCATTGCTTCTGTATAGTCCATTTTTAAAAAATGAAGGATCTTACCTGGCAATCTGCTCTCAAAACCACAAAATGAAAACATTCGTAAAAATAAAAATTTCTTCATTTGAAAAGCTGTCATCTTTTCTTTCTGAAAATATTGCATAAAATGCAACTGAAATTATAATCTTAAAACAATGTTTATAATATTAAACAAGAATTTTAACTCTAAAGTTTCCATTTACTGGTAAGTCTCAAGGGAAATTAGGCACTGATGACATGTATTGAAAGTCATTTCTCTTAGTTCCTTGAAGACAGAGAGACTTTATACATCCTGTATGAATTTCACTAGCCTAACACAATAACATTATATTGCAATTTTAATAAAAATGTTTAATAACTAATAATTATAAAATGATTAATATTTGTGAAGTAAAGGAATGAATACTTTACATAATGCTATTCCATTTAATATTTTCAACTATTTAGGTTAAGTACTAGTAAGTCTTTAGAATAATGAAAAAAGATTAAGCCTTTCACAAAACGGATCACTCCATTGTGGAGAGGAAGAGCTAGGGTTTGAATTTAGTTAGAACCAGAGTTCTACAACTTCATCTTAGGCATTATTAACTCTACTACATTCCCCTACTTTGCTTAGAATAGATATTTCCAATTATACTTAAATATAATTTTGCTGGATTTTTCCTTTTTGATCTAAACCATTAGAAAGATTTAATATGTAGTAAACATTTCAGATCAAAAGTTAGATGCTGCTGATAGAGTAGAGAGACACTGGAACTCATAGGCACAGGCAAAAACTTCCTGAAGAGAGTCCCAGGGTCACAACAGATTGGAGAGACACTCGACAAATGGGACTACCTAAAAGTAAAAAGCTTCTGCACAAAGACATAGCTACTAAAGGAGAAAGACAGCCAATCAATAGGAAAAGATATTTACCAATAATACATCAGACAAATGCTTAATATGCAGTATCTACAGAGAACTCAAGAAACTAATCCCCCCAAAATCCAACAAAGCAATCACTAAATAAGCAAGGGGACTAAAGAGAGTCCTATTAAAAGAAAAGATTAAAATGACAAAGAAACATGAGAAAACGCTCATCATCCATGGTCATAAGGAAATGCAAATAAAAACAAACCTAAGATACCATCTTACCCCAACCAGAATGGCCAATATTCTGAACTCAGAACAACAAATGCTGGTGGGGATATGGAGAAAGAGGAACCTTACTGCACTGCTGGTGGGAACGTAAACTAGTACAACCATTCTGGAATGCATTTGGAAGTTCCTCAAAAAACTAAAAATAGACCTGCCCTACAACCCAGCCATATCACTCCTAGGCATCTACCCTGAGCATCGTAACCCAGGACATGATAGGGATACCTGCTTAGCCATGTTCATCTCTGCATCATTCACAATAACCAAGCCATGGAAACAACCCAGATGCCCCATTACAGATGAATGGATACTAAAAAATGTGATACATATATACAGTGTAATTCTACATAGCCAACAGACAAGACAAAATAATGGCATTCGATGGGAAGTGGATGAAACTAGAACAAATCATGCTGAGTGAGATAAGTCAAGACCAAAGGAACAAAAGGCTCATGGTATCCTTAATATGTGGATATTAGATCCAGACAGTACAACAGTGACAACTCAGTATTTGGGTACACAAAGTCATTGACATGATCTTGGAAATATAATTATAACTACATAGACATAGAAATCTATGACGTGATATATACTCTACAGACAAAATGTTATATAGACTGATATGTATCTAAAATATACAAGCTCTCAGCTTAATTTAAATTTTGTTCTAAATTTATGTGCCAGCAACTGTATATAGAGATCCCATTCTTGAATATTTATTTGCATTTGTTAAACTTGACATCTGAAATATGATGTAAAAAATCAATGTTAATAAAATCTTTAAAAAAAATAAGATGTGGCCAGGTACTGATGGCTCATGGATACAAAGGACTACACTACCTGACAAATGGTCACTGTAACCTTTCTATACATTATCCTGACAATAAATTACAACCCCTAAAAAAAGAAATTAAAACAATATCTGTCTCCAAAATTACCAGCAAAAAGCAAGGCTGGAGTCATGGCCCAAGTAATAGGCAGAAAATTGGGCAAGCTCAGTGAATAAGAGCACTGGATAGGTAGATAGATAGATAGATAGATAGATAGATAGATAGATAGATAGAGTGTATGTATGTATATACATGTGTATGTGTGTGCTAATCATTGAACTAATTGTATTTATTCTAAGCTTTATAGAAATCTTGAGTTGAAGAAGACTTCAGCAATTATTCTCTTAAATTGCTCCCATTTGATATGAACCCAAGCACTCTGGGCTCTTAGTTTTATTTCATGAAACTTTCTAATTTCCAGGTAATAGATGTATTATTTTGCTGTTGCTGTCATCTTCACTCACTCTCTTTCTTTCTTTCTTTGAGTGATTTGCTCATATCCAGATTGTTAGTTCATGTAGTATGGTAGACAGACACTTCAGGTATTCCTTAAGAGGACAGCCAGGAGGAAAGGAGCAAGGCAGTTGGTGGGAATGTAAATTAGCTTGCATTTCCCTTAAAAACTATGTTTGGATTGACAACTTGATCCTCCTGCACTACTCCTGGATGCAAAACCAAAAGGACCACAGTGGGCATACAGTAGATATATTGAGTACTCATATTTACCATAGCATTACTTATAGAGGCCAATTGATGGGATCAAAGTAGGCTCCCATTGACATGAATAAAGTGTATGTGGAATGCACAACACAGTGAAATGTTTTTTCTGTGTGATAGAGTAGAACAAAATCATGTCACTTTCAGGAAAAAGAGAGGAAATGAAGATTATCACGTCCAGTGAAATAAACCAGACTCAGAAAAGGAACTACGTTTTCTTTCACATGTGGAAACCTAGAAATAGTTTTAAAAGACATGAAAATATAAAGAAAATCATTCAGGAAGAGGAAGATTACTGAAGAACGAAGGTGATCCAGAAGGGATATTAGGGGGTTGAATATGATCAATGCATGTGTTGAAAATATGGAACAACTATTTCAGACAATACTATGATTAAAGTTTTAAAAGACAAAATTAAAAATAAATTATATGATAAATGAGAAATCATAGAGAACAGTTGACATTCTTATATTTCCATAATCTCCTTCCCTTGGATATGGACAAGATCTTAAACCTGCTTTTAGGCAAGATAATATGGACAAGCTGATGGTATATACTTGATTACATGTGTATGATGGTATATACTCGATTACATGTGTACATTATGTGATTGTATTATATAATATATTATATAAACTCATTTAGTCAGATTATCTGCCTTATTCAGTAGTTTTTATAAGACAACAATTTGTAAGAAGAAACTCTGGTAGCTGCAAGAGATTGAGGGAGAAGCTTGCAAGAATCTCTGACAACCATCAAGAAAATGGGACCTTCCTCTCCAAAAAAAGAAAATGAGTTATTGAACTAACCCAAGTGAATTTAGAAATGAGGCTTTTCTATGTTGAACATTCAACTAAGGACCTAATCCTAAGCAGTAGTCCCATTCTTCCTTTGAACCACATAAACTGAAAAGCAGACTATAACCAGGACTAAAATTTCCATGACTTTAAAATGTAAAAATTCAAAATGAAATTTAGAACATTAATAATAGAAGATAGACATTAGAGTTTATTTCTGGAAAGTAGGAATTAAGGATTGATCTACAATCTCTCTAAATATTCTATGTATCCTATTAAATGAAAAAGAAGGAATGCCATACTAACTTGAATGAATGACAGACAAATTCAGATGAACGTATATTTTAAATCTAATTTGTTTCAGAATGCTTTTTTACTTATTCAAAACAAGTAAGTAAAAGTAGATATAGCTAGTTTCTTCCTTCCGATCCGGGAACCCAGGACTATGTCTGAGGTGAAGGTGAAAGTGCAGCCTCCCGACGCCGATCCCCTCATGGAATCACAGATCAAGTAATTCAGAATAAAATGCCACATATAGAAGCCCAACAACAGGCAGTGGCCATCAATAGATTGTTGTCTATGGGTCAGTTGGATCTCTTAAGAAGTAATACAGGTCTTTTATATAGAATAAAGGACTCTCAGAATGCTGGTAAAATGAAGGGATCAGATAACCAAGAAAAACTAGTATATCAAATCATAGAAGATGCAGGAAATAAAGGAATATGGAACAGAGATATTTGATACAAAAGCATCTTGCCATTAACAGAAATCAACAAAATTCTAAAGAATTTGGAAAGTAAAAAGGTTATCAAAGCTGTTAAGTCTGTGGCAGCCTCCAAAAAGAAAGTATATATGCTGTACAACCTGCAGCCAGATTGGTCTGTGACTGGTGGTGCCTGGTAGAATGATCAGGATTTTGAATCTGAATTTGTAGAGGTACTTAACCAACAGTATTTCAAATTCCTACAGTCTAAGGCAGAAACAGCACAAGAAAGTAAACAAAATCCGATGATACAAAGAAATAGTTCATTTGCTTCCTCCCATGAAGTGTGGAAATATATCTGTGAATTAGGGATCAGTAAGTATCCTGAATACACTCATTTATGATGGGAAAGTGGAGATGACTATCATTGCTGCAAAAGAAGGCACAGTTGGCAGTGTAGATGGACACATGAAACTCTACAGAGCCATCAATCCAATCCTCCTACCTACAGGTTTGGTCCGGGCACCCTGTGGTCTCTGCCTGGATTTTGATGACTGCCATGAAGGTGGTGAGATTTCACCATCTAATTGTATTTATATGACAGAGTGGCTTGAATTTTAATATTTAATAGAGAACTATGAACTTTATTAAACATTTGCAAATGAAGTTACTTTGATACCAAATAAATTCATGATGGAATGTCAAATTTCTTTGAAAATACACTTCATAGTAATGGATACAGACATGCTGCTATGAAGACTTTTTTTTATTTATGAAGACTAAATTTATATTGGAAGAGTATGAAACAACAGTGAAATCCATTCCTCAACAAGTAAGATATATTGAAGCTCTGGAAAACCACATCTTTTGAAGTTTCAAGACTTTCTTCAAGGAAAAAGAAACCAACAAACCTATATTTACTAGTACTGTAGTAATGACTAAAGCATTTAAGTGTTCATTTTATCACTAGAGCATGGGCTCAAGTGGTAAAGTGCAAGGCATTGAGTTCAATAGTCAGTTCTCAGTACAGCCAAAGTAATAATAATTAACCAGATATTTAAATTAAGAACTTCATTGGAAAAGTTTTTTTTTTTTCAGTCATGAACTATGAACTGGGCCTGGGCATTGTCCCTTAGCTCCTTTTGCTCAAGGCTCGTGCACTACCGCTTTGAGCCACAGCACCATTTGCTGTTTTTTGCTGGTTAATTGGCGATAAGAGCCTCATGGACTTTATTGCCCAAGATGGCTTTGAATCTTGATCCTCATCTCAGCTTCATGAGTAAGCTAGGATTACAGACCTGAGCCACCAGTTTCTGTGTCGCTTCCGCCTCAACCAGCAAGGAAGACGCGACACAGGATTCTTCTCCAAGTAGTTTATTCAGGAACCCTTAACAAGCTTCTTCCTTTCTCCTTCTTCCTTTTTCTTCTCCCTCTCTCCGGGACTATCTCCAGTCTTATAAGACCTCCGCCTGGCCAATCCTGAAAAGCCACGTGGGAGATGCCGATAGGGCCAACTACACGGAAGCAAGCCAGAAGCTAAAACTTAGCCATATAAGGAGTTGTTTTTCACAGAGAGCACTCGCCGTTGGGATGGCGGAAGGCAGAAACTGGCGCCATCTTTAAGGCGCGGCCCTTGCAGCTCCCCACATTTCTGGTTTGGAAACTTTTATTAGTTGGGTTTGTTACTACCATTTGGATGTCTTAATTTCTCTATGTTTCATTGAGAAGAAACTAAAAGTGCTGAAGGCAGAAGAGCAAAGGCACAGGAATGTATGCAAACTTAGGGCATGACTGGATGAACAGAACACCTTTTTTCTACACACTACTCCATTTTATAATTACCCCAATCCCAAATGATGACTACTGCCTAGGGGTATGTTTTCAGTGCATAAATATTAATGATCTTTTTTGGGGGGTAGAGGGAGTTCTGGGGCTTGAACTCAGTTCCTGGGCTCTGTCCCTGAGCTGCTTTTTTTGCCAAAGGCTAGCACTCTATCACTTGAGCCACAGCGCCACTTCTGGCTTTCTCTGAGGAAATGAACCCAGGCCTTCATGCATGCTAGGGATGTACTCTCTCTACCACTAAACCACATTAATGACCATTTTTATTCTAAATAGAGTATAAGTTTCCATCTTTGACCCAGTTCTGTTTGCTAGAATATCCTTACATTCTTTAGTATACTGTTTATTTCCCTTACCACCACTACCACCACCAAATTCAGATGTTGAAATTTAATCCCCCATGTGGCCATATTTAGAGGTAGAGTCCTTAAGTGGAATTAGTCCTTTATAAAATTAGACCCAAAGAGGCATGCTGCTCTTCCTTCCACGTGAGGACACAGAAGATCTCCATCTAAGAACCAAAATTAGCACATTGGTCTTCAACTTCAGTCTCCAGAATTTTGAGAAATAAATTTCTGTTATTCATTTAAAAAAAAAGTAGATATAAATTTCTGATGACAATATTTTTTTACCTTAGTATCCATTGTGGAAAACAGAAACAATTGAAAATTTGAAGGTCACATTTTAGTACTACAAACAGAAACTAGAAGCAAGACTCCTGGAGCAACTTGTGTTAGAGAGGCATAGCAGGGCAACAGTTGAAATAGGAAAGTATTTTAATTGGATAACTTGCTGGTTTTTAGCAACTTTTACTATTTGCAGCATGAACTTCGGGAGGTCTACCAAGCTGCATGGTTTTTATATTCACTATGCCTGCATGTATATATGTGTATAGATAATTGCTGTGTCGTGTACTGAGGACATGAACTGTGTAAAATTACTGTAGGAAGTTGTAAATGATGTATGAAATGAGAAATCTATGCCTACTGGCAGTACATGGATGGAAGAGAGATAGTGATGTGCAATCTCTTCTGTCATTTGTCATAGTGTTCATCTTATAAAAAGCATAACATATCAATAAATCTCCATGTCAAACATGCATACTAAACAATATATTTTACTCCTTTTTTTAAAGTTTCCCTTCTTTTTTGAAATCCAGTTTACAAAAAAAAACATTGTTTGAAAGGTATAGGTGGAAAACTTCTATAATAATGATATTGGTTACAAATCAAAAATTACTAAATGCAGAAAATTATAACATTGCACATATGGGTATTTTTATTCATATGAAGCATTTCTAACATTTCTAAGTAGCTAGATCAACCATGACAACTAAAGACATATATATGGACTTGCCTACAATGTTTTAACACACAATCTTTTATGGAGAGAACCTCTGTGTATGGAGAGAATTTTTAATTTTTGCAATAAAAGCAGACACTTTTTCTCCAAAAATATGTGTAATAGAATGTGTGTGGTTCACTATGGAAAGCAGTATGGCAGTTCCTCAAAAGACTAAACATAGAGCTCCCCTATGACCCAACAATTCCACTACTTGGCATTTACCCAATGATTCAAAAACAAGGGCATACTAAATCCACTAGCACAATGATGTTCATTGCAGCACTATTTACCATAACAAAGATAAGAAACAAACTCAGATGCCCCTCAGTTGATGAGTGGATCAACAAGATGTGATATTTATACACAATGGAATTCTATGCTGCTATCAGAAAGAACGACATTGCCCCATTTGTAAGGAAATGGAAAGACTTAGAAAAAATCATATTAAGTGAAGTAAGCCAGACTCAAAGGAACATAGGCTCAATGGTTTCCATCATTTGTCATAACCAGTAGAAACCCTGGGCTATCCTAGTAGAGATTTACAATAGAATAAAACCTAGATGCATGGGGCCATATAGGATGATGCTAAATGAAAGGACCTCCAGGATATAGAAACAAAAGCCATATAATGAGTGATTTTTGTCCTTAATGCACTATGTTATCTCTCATCTCTTTTGCTGTCCCTTGGTTATCCCATATTGTTACATTATTTCACCTGGTTATCTGATATATTGTATATATGCTTATTTGGTTATTTGAAGTAGGATAGGGAAGGGGGAAAACAAGATGAGGGATGGGGGTGGGGGAGGGAAATGGGAACCAAGACATGAGAAAGGGTACCAATGTCTGTGAAGTAATGCACCTTCTATCTGGTGAATATAAGGTAACCCTTCTATTAATTACAATAAAATATGTGGGAAAAATAAAGAATGTGTGTGGTTCAATTCTCATTCTACTAACCAATTTCAATTCAAGTATTCGATCTACCCATGCTGCTAATTAAATAAAGGCATAATCAATGTCATCTGTCATAAAACATCCTATTTCTGATAATAATCTGAAAACAAAAATAAAGACATATGGGGTGGTTATCAGTTTTAAGACTGCAAGAAGTTGCCTGACCACCATGGTATATTAAAAATGAATAGAAATCGTGAGAGAAAATGAATAAAGGAAAAAATGAGGGGAGGAAGGAAGGAAGGAAGGAAGGAAGGAAGGAAGGAAGGAAGGAAGGAAGGAAGGAAGGAAAGAAAGAAGGACACTTTTTTTTTGCCAGTCCTGGGCTTGGGCTCAGGGCATGAGCATTATCCTTGTGTGTTTTTCTCAAGGCTAGAGCTCTACCACATGAGCCACAGCACCACTTCTGGCTTTTTTCTATGTATGTGGTACCAAAGAATCAAACCCGAGTCTTTATGCATGTTAGGCAAGCACTCTACAACCAGGCCAAACTCCTGGCCAGGACTTTTCTTTTTATAAGATTAAAAACCTCTGTTTTGAGGCCGGGAGTTTGGCCTAGTGGTAGAGTGCTTGCCTAGCATGCACGAAGACCCGGGTTGGATTCCTCCGTACCACATACATAGAAAAAAAGACGGAAGCGGGGCCGGGAGTTTGGCCTAGTGGTTAACGTGCTTGCCTAGCATGCATGAAGACCCGGGTTCGATTCCTCGGTACCACATACATAGAAAAAAGCCGGAAGTGGTGCTGAGGCTCAAGGGTAGAGCTCTAGCCTTGAGAAAGTCCAAGGACAGTGCTCAGGCCCTGAGCTCAAGCCCAGGACTGGCAAAAAAAAAAAAAAGAAAAAGAAAAAGAAAAAAGCCGGAAGTGGTGCTGAGGCTCAAGTGGTAGAGCTTTAGCCTTGAGAAAGTCCAAGGACAGTGTTCAGGCCCTGAGCCCAAGCCCAAGACTGGCAAAAAAAAAAACAAAAAAAAACAAAAAAAAACTCTGTTTTGAACATTGGAAAATTCATAAGCAAGTGCAGAGAATCACAAGCTTCAGGAACAAAACCACATAAGCTGAAGCCTCTGTGGGATGCTGTCATAGAGCTGGAAATATGACCTGTAATATAGGGATTTTTAGTTATTCAGAAAGGAGCATTGGGAGATAGAATCTCAAAGTTGTCCACGCCAAACTGATTCCCCACTCACTTTTACAGTTTTACCAGTTGGACATAACCAAGAAATATCAAAGAAAAACTACTTTGTGGTTCTAACAAGAGGGGAAAGCAAGCATTTATTTATCTATTTATTATATAGTAAAGATGATGTACAGAGGATTTACAGTTACATGTCAGGTAATGAGTACATTTTGTTTGGTTTTGTTTTGTTTTCCCTGCCAGTCCTGGAGCTTGAATGCAGGACCTGAGCACTGTCCTTGGGATTTCTTAAAGCTACAGCTCTATCACTTGAACCACAGCATCACTTCAATATTTTTCTATGTATGTGGTACCAAGGAATCCAACCTGGATTTTCGTGCATGCTAGGCAAGTACTCTACTACTAGGCCAAATTCCTGGCCTATGAGTACAGTTCTTTTTTAACCAAAGAACAGCGCAGGAGGAATATCAATATCAAACTTTAGTCTCTATTACAGAGCTATAGTAACCAAAACAGCTGGGTACTGGCACAAGAACAGGCCTGAGGACCAATGGGATAGAAGTAAAGACCAAGAAATCAATCCCCAGACCTATCGCCACCTAATCTTTGATAAGGGAACCAAAACAAATAGAATGGAAGCAAGCCAGCCTCTTCAACAAGTGGTGCTGGCAGAACTGGTTAAGCACTTGCAGACAACTAGACTTGGATCTTTCTATGTCACTCTGCACCAGGATTAATTTCAAATAGATCAAAGACCTTGAGGTAAAAGCAGATACACTGAAAACTTTACAAGAAGGAATAGGAGATACACTAGGTCTCCTTGGCATAGGTCAAAATTTTCTTAATAAGGACACAGAAACACAACAAATTAAAGAAAGTTTGGACAAATGGGACTCCATTAAACTGCAGAGCTTCTGTATAGTAAGAGAATACTCTTTTCCTCTTAACAAGAACTCCCCTTAAAAGAAAACCATTTAACCAATGTCTAACATTTGGAGTTTTCTTTTTTAGAGCCCAGAATTCCTAGTGAGGGAAAACATTCAATTCTATTTCATTTTAACCTCTAACACGGTAGGAGGATAATACCCAAGATGATTGGGAGGGCGTTGGGGAGAAAAATGGGGACAAAAACATGAGAAGGGTTATCAATGTGTGAGAAATCATGCACCTACTATCGGCCGAATGTAACTGTAACCCCTCTATATATTACAATAAAAAATAAATAAATATATAAATATATTTTTTAAAAGGATAATACCCAATTCCAGCTTAGTGTCCCTTGGAGATACATTTCTGGTCTTCAGAGACCTTTGCCATATATGCTTTCTAAAATAAACAGCCCTACATACATAACAACAGAATGCATGTCCCCAGCCCCCATGGTATATTACCACATTAATGAAGGCTTATTTAATAAATTATCTACTCAATTCTTATCTGTCAGGATAAAAACATGAGACAAGATATCAGTGTTCACTAATGCAATCTAGAAGTTCAATGCAATCCCAATTAAAATCATAATAAGACTTTTTTCCATCAATAAACTCATACTAAAATTTATATGGAGAAACAAAAGATCTTGAAAAGACAAGTAAATATTAAGCAGGAGCAAAGTCAGGGGACTGACAACACCTGACTTTAATTTTAACCAGAAAGAAAATGCAGCATTGGCAAAAAAATAATAGGGAAGTTGATCAATATACCAAAATAAAGATTCCAGAAATATAAGATTCCATGAAATGACGCATCAATCACTGTTAACTGGACAAGACTAATGTAAAGGAGTGATATGGTCTTTTCAGATAATGGTTTTGGAATAGCTGATGTCTGCTTACAAAAAAAAAAAAAGAGAATGTAAGCATGGATAGAGAACTTACTTATGTCTTTCTCAAGACAATAGTCAAAACATACCATATAACTAAATGCTAAAAAGTGACCTTGGGTTCATTGATGATGTTATTATGCATATACAAATGTCAAAGTCATAGTCCATGAAAAATAATTAATAATACTGAATTAACTAGAATTAAATTTTTCTTCTGTGAAAGACATTGTCAAGAAAATAAAAGAAATCATGGAATAGATGAAAATTATTGAAAACATATCTGATAAAAGACTTTTACCAAAATAAAGAACTCTTTAACAATAAGTAAAAGAAAGCCAATTTTTTTAATGTGCCGAAGATTCCAATAAACACCTTATTAAAGAAAACATAAGTGTGATAAATAAACATCTAAAAGGAGGATATCATGTTATGGCATTAGAATATTTCAAATTAAACTTTAAAATAAGAAACTTTTAGATAGAGAAAACCCAGAATAGCTACATAAAATACTAGTATGAATATAGACTATTTGGAAATATCATTCACAGAATATGAATGATGTCTCCTTTAGAAGATAGTTTGTAGGATTTTTTAAGCTAAATGTATTCTTAGTGTATCAGCATAATTGTGCTCTGTGGTACTTAAGCAAAAGAAGATGACATCTTAGGCTTGTGCAAGTATTAATAGCAGGTTTTTATACATAATGTTCAAAACTTTTGTCAGAAACAAGCTACTCTTCCATAGATGAATGGATAACTCAACTGACATACAATGGAATGTCATTCAGTCCTAAAAAAATTGTAGTATCAAACCATAAAAAAACACAGAGGAAGCTTAAATCCAGAGTTCAACGTGAAAGAAGCCCTTGTGAAAAGGCCTAGAGGGAGGGAGAGAAACATGAGTAGATCATGGAGGACTTGAGGGCTATTAGAATAGTGAAGATGTCTATATTTGTTCAAGTCCATAGAATGAATACCAAGAGTGAACCTTAATGTAAACCATGGACTTGGAAGGTGATACATTCAATGTGGCCTCATTAATTTTTAGAGACATAGCACTTGCTAGAGGATAATGATTATTTAAAAAAAAAAAAGGAACTCTGTACCTTCGATTCAATTTTGCTATAAACCTAAATCCACTTTTTTCATATATTTTTATTGTAATTAATAGAAGGGTTACAATATATTCACCAGATAGAAGGTACGTTACTTTACAAACATTGATACTCTTTCTCATGTCTTGGCCCCCATTTCCCTCACCTTGTTTTCCCCCCTTCCCTATCCTACTTCAAATAACCAAATAAGCATAGATACAATATATCAAATAACCAGGTGAAATAATGTAACAATATGGGATAACCAAGGGACAGCAAAAGAGATGAGAGATAACATAGTGCATTAAGGACAAAAATCACTCATTATATGGCTTTTGTTTCTATATCCTGGAGGTCCTTTCATTTAGCATCATCCTATATGGCCCCATGCATCTAGGTTTTATTCTATTGTAAATCTCTACTAGGATAGCCCAGGGTTTCTACTGGTTATGACAAATGATGGAAACCATTGAGCCTATGTTTCTTTGAGTCTGGCTTACTTCACTTAGTATGATTTTTTCTAAGTCTTTCCATTTCCTTACAAATGGGGCAATGTCGTTCTTTCTGATAGCAGCATAGAATTCCATTGTGTATAAATATCACATCTTGTTGATCCACTCATCAACTGAGGGGCATCTGAGTTTGTTTCTTATCTTTGTTATGGTAAATAGTGCTGCAATGAACATCATTATGCTAGTGGATTTAGTATGCCCTTGTTTTTGAATCATTGGGTAAATGCCAAGTAGAGGAATTGCTGGGTCATAGGGGAGCTCTATGTTTAGTCTTTTGAGGAACTGCCATACTGCTTTCCATAGTGGTTGAATGAGTTTGCACTCCCACCAATAGTGTAATAGTGATCCCTCCTGGCCGCATCCCCTCCAGCATCTGTTGTTATTAGATTTCTTGATCATGGCCATTCTAACTGGAGTGAGGTAGAATCTTAGAGTTGTTTTGATTTTTATGGCCAGAGATGTCAAGCATTCCTTCATGTGTCTATATGCCATTCTTATTTCTTCTTCAGAGAAGACTCTAAGTCTTTGGCCCATCTTTTAATGGAATGGTTGTTTCTTCGGAGATTAGTTTTGGAGTGATTTATTTTTTTGAGCTGTTGATATACTTTAGATATGAGGCCTTCTTCTGTTGTATGGTTAGTGAAGACCTTCTCCTACTCTGTAGGCTTTCTAGTTAATTTGCTAGCTATATCCTTTGCTATACAGAAGCTCTGCAGTTTAATGCAGTCCCACTTATCCAGACTTTCTCTGCTAAATCCTCTCTTTTAAAAATTAATTTTATGAAACAGAAAGTTTTTTTAGGTTATGGGGTTGAACTCAGGGCATGGATACTGTCCCTGAGCTCTTTTACTCAAGGCTCGTGCTTTACCACTTTGGACCACAGTGCCACTTCCAGATTTTGAGTAGCTAATTGGAGATAAGAGACTCAAGGGGACTTTTCTGCCCTGGTTGACTTTGAATTGCAATCCTCAGATTTCAGCCTCCTAAGTAGCTAGGATTACAGTTGTGAGCCACTGGCATTGGGCATACGACAGAATATTTTTAAGACACAGTCATATATATTTTACATTACAGAATTTAAGTTAACATATATAGTACACATAAACCCAAAATGGGGCTCAACTGAAATGTAAAACCAAAACATTGAAGTTCATTTTTAAATGTACATGTAGAAATAAGATGTAATATTACTTGGTTTTCATGAATTTCAGTTTCTTAATATAGAATTTAAAACACTGACATGAGGTTTTTCTACGACACTGAACCTTTTTTTAATAACTGCAGAAGATAATTTACATATGCACATAGTTGCATTATGCTCAAATGTGAATATATATCTTCATTTGCTAGTTAGAATTTTGTTCTAAAATAATAATACATGCTCTATTATTTGAATTTTTTACAGTATGGTATCTATAATTGTTTCTGAAAATTATAAAAAAACAATCTTTCGTTACCGAGTACATTGCTTCTTGGAATCACAGCTGAGTTTTCTTTTGCTTGATGGTGCTAAGATGAAATGCATGATTGTCCTTATCAGTAAACCACATACATGAATATATTTAGCTTCATGTGAATCTCATAAAATCATAGTATGGCAATGTTACTTTGAATGAAGTTCACAATCATAAAATCAAAGTAGTATGTGCATTTAATTTGTTTTCCAGGTGGAATGCAAATTCTAGCCCATATCTGACATGTAAACAACAGACTTAAATAAAAAATCTGTAAGTGTAAAAAATATATTTCAAATGATGATCACATATCTTGATAATATTTAAAGCCTATATACTTTCACCACTACCTTTAATGTGAATAATCACACCCACCATTCATCATTTTCTCCCATCCCTACTATTCCAGTCTCTCCATTTTCTTAGATTATGCATTTATGAATATTTCTTAAAAGATGCATCAAAACATTAAAGGTCAGAATTTTTTAAACACACTTTTGTAAGAATATAACCAAAAGTTACACAACACATTATATTATTTTTTATTCACATTTTTGCTTAATTTTCATATTTAATGTTAATCAAGTGGATTCATGAACCATTTATTTTAACCAATTTTATTATAAGCCTGTAACCAAACATTCTATTAAAACTGTTGTTAACCTAGTTTTAAAAATCATGATCACATCATTATCAAGAAATTGTGAACATTGTTGCATGCTTCATAAAAACTCGTATCATGAAATTATGCACCGAAAATTGTGAAATAGTTCCTTGTTAGGGACTTTGGTTATTGAAGAAAGAGATTTCATTCAGGTGATGAAATGTCAGGTAACCTAAGGCTTTTGAAAGAAGGAGATTTGCATAATTTGGACAGCAGGCTATTTTTTCTGTGTAAAGATAAGTAGTAATTCAATTAATTAGTTATAAATTATTTAGGTCAGTGACTGTTGCACAGTAAGCACTCAGAAAAGTGTTCAGTAAGTGTAATCATTACTCTCAATAAGTAGAAAATCTTTCCCAGCCTTATTGTTTAACTATGAAATCTGGTCTTTTTTTACAAGCCTAGTTAAATGCCACAATCTTTAGGAAACTTTTCTAGAGTAAAAGTAATTTCTATTCTTCTGGGGCGAAGGGGTGGTACTGGCCCTGAAGTTTGAACTCAGGGCATGGTCACTGCATCTGTGTTTGTTTGCTTGTTTTCACTCAAGGTTAACATTATACCTCTTGAGCCACAGATTTTTCAGTTTTATGTTAGTTAATTGGAGATAAGTTCATGGGTTTTCCTGCCCAGGCTGGTTTTTAAATCACAGCCCTCATCTCAGCCTCTTAATTAGCTAGAGTTACAGACATGATCCACAAGCACAATGCTTAAAATAATTATATTAAGATAAAAGTCTTTACTTTGGAGCCGTGCTAGAAAGATGAGTTTCAAGTTACACTCTGCAACAATCTGAATACTTTTCATCTGAGAATTGCAAAATGACCACCATATAAAATTGAATTATGGTTCCAATACTTTTGAATACTTCAGGTGGACTGAAGTTTCTGTCTTCCAATCAAGAATAATGTAAATAGAATTCTATTTTTAGTTCATTAAACACTTCAAAATTGAGTCACCCTGTACTAGTCTCAGTAACTGAGTTAATAATATAATATAGTATGATAGTGTGAGATATTCATTACATCTACAATTTAAATTGTAATCATCGTAGCACACTCAGCTGGGTGCTGGTGGCTCACACCTATAATTCTAGCTTCTCAGGTGGCTGAGATCTGATGGGCACAGTTAGAAGCCAATGTGGGCAGAAAAGTCTGTGAGACTTCATTCCAACTAATCAGCAAAGAGCGAGAAGTAGAACTGTGTCACAAGGGGTAGAAAGACAACCTTGAGCAAAAAAAAAAAAAGCAGAGTGCAAAGGCCTTTAGTTCAAGTCCCATGCTGGCACATTCAGGAAAATGGTCATCTCATCCTCATACATTTTAATATGTAAGACTTCCAAGTTCAGTTATGCTCTCTATTTATGTATTTTTCAGATCCCATGTAGGCACTCAAGGCATGCTAACTATATGACAGACCCAGTGAAATCTGCTGATGAAAAGACTAGGATCAACAAACTCTTTTCTTTGTGTTCTCATTTCTTTTTCTCTCCATTGTTTCTCTGGCTGGTTCCATTAGAGTCATCTTCAATCTTCATCTTTGGATGTTGAAGACAATAAGTTTTTAAAGAAAGTAGAAAATACACCAACTCATTTTATCATGTAGGTATGTGCAGAAAGCTACAGTTCAGAGGGAGGAAGATGAATTCACTATTCTGCACTTACTCGGTTCCTATTTGCCGGAGTGGACAGAACATCAAAGGTAAGCTCAAAATCAGCATTTCTATCCAAAGGCCTTTGTGATAGATGGCCTTTAGGAATTATTTCACCATTTATATCGAACCAGAACAGAAAAGGGTGTCTAATACGTCCCTTGAAAACAAACTTTAGGATTTTGCTATGGATGGACTTATCTTTTCTATTGATGGGTTACTATTAATACATTTCACTATTTATGATTGTGTTATAGCAGTCTCAAATGTCAGTGTAGGCAATCATCTTTTAAAAGAATAGTATTTTTAAGGATAAGAAAGCACAATTTATGGTACTAAAAATAAACAGTAATATCTGGGGAGGAAAGTAAACTTAGTTGCTTCATTTTCAAAATTCATAAATACCATTCAGGCTCACATATGGATGTGCATAGAGGTGGCAAATGTTGAGTTTAAATCAACTTGAAAACTGGACATCACTGGCTCATATGTGTAATCCTAGTTTTTCAGGAGGCTGTGATCTGAGGACCACAGCTGAAACCCAGCCTGGGTAGGAAAGTTTATCAGACTCTTATCTTCTATTAACTAGCAAGAAGCCTGAAGTGGAGCCTGTGACTCAACTGGTAGCATACCAGTTGTGAGTAAAAATGTTGAGGAACAGTGCCTAGCCATAAACTCAAGCCTGGATACTAACAAAAACAATAGTAAATTGAAAAGTAGATTTGAAAAAAAAGCATGGCATTCTTAGTAGTTCATGGCATGAATTAAATACTTGGCTTTATCTTCTTTTATGGAAATGGTTTTGCCATATTCTGCTTCTATCATAATTATCACTACCATGTAGTCTACCACACCATAATTTCTATAAAGATAAATATTGGCTGTCATTCACAGCCTCACCATAGTAAAAGGTATAAATATTATTTTAATAACAAAAATAAATTTTGATATAATTAATTTCATTTAAAATTTTGTTGAGTAGACATTTCAATTAACACAATGCTTTTATAAATTTTTGTTAACAAATAATATATTAAAAATCATATGTATTTTTGTGCAATGTCTGGCGCTTGAATCAGGGCCAACACTGTCCCCTGAGGGCTGTTTTTTCTTCTAGGGCAGTATCTAACACTTGAGCTAAAGCTCCACTTCAAGATTTTCAGTGGCTTACTGGGAATTAAAAGTCCCATGAACTTTCCTGCTCTATTTGACTTTGGACCACAATTTTCAGATCTTAGCCTTCCCAGTAATAGAATTACAGGCAAACACCAGCACTAGAGTCATAGCATTTTTAAGTACATCTTTTTTTTAAAATCGTCTTATAATTATTCTTCTGAGAAGCCCAGAAATAAGAATTTTATTAGAATTATCATGTATTAAAACAAGTCAAAAAAAGAAATGCTTCCCCAATAGCATAATATAACCAACCAATATAAACTTTGAAGGAATAAAATTGTCTAGAAATTAAGAACTATAGATAATAAATTATGTATTTGTTGAAAACTGGGACAGTATATTTCAAAACCTGCTCCATACGGTACTTTTTTCATTTCTACAATGATCATTTTCTAGAAAAGGAAAATCAGATATGAAGAAGTTATTCATTTGGTTCAATCATGACAGCACATGAAAAGGAGCTAAAATTTCAACCTTCTTACCTCCAATGTTCCCATCCCACTTAGACATACTTTGTTGTATTCTTTGCTTATGAGCATATGTGGCTCTCGGGACATTCTCTTTCAGCCATGATGGGTACCAGCAAACTTCACTTGCAACCTGGAGGGGGAAAGGAATTATTTCTAGTGGAACAAGTCTGAATGACCAATGTTGAAATCAAAGACTAATAATCTCTTTAAATCAGATTTTCATCAAAAAAAAGGTTTTTACTCAGTTAACATTTATTATTGAGCACTTACTATTTGGAAAGCAAGCTCTGCACACACACAAGTTCCATAAAAAAATTTAATGGAAGCAAATTTTTTTTGTATTAGCACAAAGTAATACATAACAGGATTTGGCTTGGTGGCTCTGGCTAGTTTTCATATAATCTGAAATTCTTATGGGTCATTGAAATAAGGAATTGTTTTAGCACAGGTTTTTTTTTTAGTAAGAATGTAATTCGATAGAATTAATAAAAGTAATTATGGTTGGAGTACAGAAAGTGATAGAGTAAAACCAAATTCGCCGGGAGTACTACGTAGTTGTACTTTGTCTCATAAAATACTATGTAAATATAACAACCACAATTAAAAAATAGAGTCTGGGAAATAAGCAGCTATCAATAACTCTCATTAATATTTCATGAATGTCTACTCTAAAGCCAATACTTTCAAAGAGAACTCTTGCTTTCTCTCAAAATCGTAATCTCATTGGTAAATTCAGGTTCTTAATGGTGTGCCTGTAGGGTCCATGCCACCAAAATAAACCTCACAGATTGCACCTTCCCCATCTTCCATTTTGATATGTGCCCCCTGGTCTGTCTGAGTCTGAACATACCCATTTTTCATCAGAATCAAACGACCAAAGTCACTAGCATGCAATCAGTACTTCTTATTTCTTTGCTATGATGGGGGAATGAAGGTGTGCTTTACAGAGTAGGGTTTACCCTTCTGGATTTGAAAAGCAGGACATTTTCTAAGTGACTACTTGGAATGCAGCAGGAGAGTCCTCAAAGAGAAGGCTAAATCCAATCTCTGGTACTTATCTGCTATGTAAACTTGGAAAAGTTGCTTAGCTTCTCTGTGTCTCAATTTATTTCATCTAGAAAAGAAGGGATTAAAGCTTGGGAGTGATCCGAGCTAGTAATCCTAGCTACTCAGGAGGCTGAGATCTGAGGATCGCCATTCAATGCCAGCCCAGGCATAAAAGTCCTCAAGAGTTTTTTTTATGTCTAATTGATCACCAGAAAACCAAAAGTGGTGCTGTGGTCAAAGTGATAGAGTGCTAGCTTTGAACGAAAATAACTCAGGGACAGCTCCTAGGCCCTGTGTTCAAGCCCCACGACTGACCAAAAGAAAAAAAATAAATAGATGGGCTGGGAGTTTGGCGTAGTGGTAAAGTGCTCCCCTACCACGCACAAGGACCCGAGTTTTATCCCTTGGTGCCATATACACAGAAAGAGCCAGAAGTGGTGCTGTAACTCAAATGGTAGAACTCTATCTTCAAGAAAACCCAAGGACAATGTTCAGGCCTTGAGTTCAAGCCCCGAGACTTGCAAAAAAAAAATAAATAAAAGGATAAAGGAAACTAGATAATAAAAAGTAAAATGAAAAAAAAAAGATAGAGGAAGAGAGAAAGAAAAAGAAAGGATAATAACAGAAGCCACATGGCAATGCCCATAGAGCTTGTCACTTCCGTTGTTATATGAAGCTTCCCCCGTCCCCCGCCTCCGTGATTGTTGACTTTGTTGCCCAATGATTATAGGAATAAAATGGTGAGAAAAGCTTCGGGCTTTCTAAAAGAATTAATCGATCCTGCTGTGTTTCCGACGAATCCCCTCCCTGTGATCCTTCAGGGAAAGGGAACACAGAGACTAGAAACAGACCGGTGTGCTGAGAATCCAGCAGACGGGAGACTAAGTGGCATGTGGCCAGCACTGAAGGACAGCTACTGTGTGATTCCACTTCTGTGGAGAATCCAAAGTGATCCAGCTCATAGAAGCGGACAAAAGGATGGGGGTGATCGGGGACTGGTGTAAAGGAAATGGGGAGTTGCCGCCCCGATTTATTTAGTTATGAAAGTTGAAAAGTTCTAAAGTTCAATGGACTGTGCAGCTGAACATTTATGAAGACATTCTCCTTTTAAATGTATTCTACTTCACTTACAAAAACAGTGAACACACACACAGTGGTTCATGATTCATTCTAGCTTCTCAGGAAGCAGAGATAAAGCAACCCTACACCACTGAGACTAGCATAAAAGTTTCTAAGACTCCATCTCAAATGGTGGCGTCCAATGGTAGTGCCCACCTCTATTCCCAGATACAGGGGGGTAAAAGCAATGACTGAGTGCCGTGGCTTGTTCCTCCTCACTCATTCTGCAGAGATAACAGTAAAACAAAAGAAGGAGGATCACAGACCAGACTAGTTCAGGCAAATACAAACAAAAAAATCAAGACCCTATCTCAAAAATAACCAAAGCTTATAGGGGCTGAAGCCTGGTTTGAGTGTTAACAACACCTAGCAGTAGGCAAGGCTCTGGGTCCCAGTACCACCACGAAAAAAAAAAAAAATGAGGAAAGAAGAAAGGGAGGGAGGAAGGAGCAGGAGAAAGGAAGGAAAGAGGGAGGAATGTACATCTTTGTGGTGAAGAAGTTAATACGAAGACACATTTCATAAACTTTTCAATTGGTTTTACTAAATCTCTTTGAGAAAAGGTGATGGGCGGGGAGTGTGGTCTAGTGGTAGAGTGACTAACATGCAGGAATCCCTGGGCTCAATTCCTCAGTACCAAATACACAAAAAAAAGCCGGAATTGGGGCTGTAGCTTTTGTGGTGGAGCACTAGTTCAAGCCCCAGAACTGGCAAGAGAGGAAGAAGAGAGACAGAGACAGACTGAGAGACAGAGAGTGAGACTATGAGAGAGAAAGTGAGAGAGAGAAAAGAGAGAGAAAGACAGAGATAGCCCAAAGATACTTCTAACACTGAGAATTAAAAGTTGTCTGACACATTGCGCCACATTCTACTGATTTGTTGGCTGCTATCTGTGAAATAAATTTTATGTCTTGAAGTAGTTGGGGCACACAATAATTCACAAGTATGACTTGCAGGCACACCCACTTTACACAATACCAGTATTAGGTATCTAGACTCCTGAGCTATAAAATACAAGGATAAATGAACCAATGGAATAAGAATTTTAAAGGGGCTGTGACTTTAGCAGTTTTAAAGCTGTGATGAGTAGTTGTATAATACCTTCATCTTTTCCCAAACATTTATATGGAAGCATAAAATTTGAATGTAGATCTGTACCAAGAACTTATAGTTCTCTTAACTATGAATGGTGGCAACACAGGCAATTATAAAATATAAAAGAGGATAGCAAAGAACACTAGGTCATGAGAATGGGAAATGCATGGCCTAATAATTTCAAGTTTGTGTCTCGCCTTTTGTCATTTTTGATAATACACAGATAGGATCCACCCATAAGAAAAGGACTATAAACATATTTTCTCACAATTCCAATCCTGAATTTAGCTAAAGGGTATCTTCCCTTGCCTTACAAAAATGAAATAGAACTGGCTATGTGGTTTATACAGATGGAGGCCACTCAAATAAACACTTAGAAAAGAAAAAGTCTTTTAAAGATTGTTTCTTTATCATCAAATAAAAATGAAAAATACATTTTTACAGACTTTCAGTCTTTGGATATTCAGATTCATTGGAACTTTTTTTTTCAAAATCTTTATTTCAACTGGAGATTTTAGTTGTGAAATATTACAAGCTGTATTTTCTTAATATGACATAGTTATTTCACTGGAAGTGAATTTTAAAGGTAGTTATAAACACAAGAATGCAAGTTAAAGAGTTAAAAGTTGAAAGAATTCTTGCAAATACGGCATGGTCTAGCTGATGCACCTTAAAATAGATATGTACATTTTAGTACCTATCAAACACTTAATAAAAGATGGCTCCTCAAGGCAATTTGCAAACTAAGGTTTCATCTAGAAATATGTCAGTGTAAATCAGAGACCTTCAGTTCCCCCTTTTCTAAACAAGTATGCTATAATCTCTTCTAGCTCTGTTTCTTCAAAGCTGCCATAAATCTACCACACTGCACTGTCTCCTCAGAGCTCAGTCACAGATCCAGACACTGGAAAGTATATTGAACTGCACTCATAGTCTATCTTCTTAGCCAGTTGGTAATTTCCATCACCTGTGGGGCATATTTCTTTCTAAATATGTCTTACTAGAAATGAAATGAAATAGAAGAATTTAACAGAAAACACGATTAAAATCTACCTCTTGATTATTACACCTTGTTGGAACTATGACACCTTGCCTGTTACACTTGGCATGTGAAATGTATGTGAAAGATGTGAACAGCTCTCTGCGTTTGTGCATATATAGTTTGCATGTGATTTCAACTGAATTAGCCAGGTTGGACTTTAGTGAATGAAATGCAAACCTAAATTCAAATGGTTTAAAACATTGAACTCAATTTCCCACTGTTGATGTTTAATCTGTTTTGAGCTAAACCTGCTAACATTATCTAAGTGGAATAACTGAAATTCATCACTTAAGATTTACTCCTCACGCTCAAGGTGTCAGCTTAAACAAAGTTAAAGAAATGAAAACAAAACCCCAAAAAGAAACACATTTAATTTCCAGTCTTCAGAATTAAAATGGCACATTAAGAAGAAAAATGGTAAATCTCTCCTGTCCCTTTTCTGGAATTATACTTCATAGTTTTGTATTTATTGAATGCATTCATAGACTCCCTTAGGATGTGAAATGTATGGAAATATATGTGCATTACTAAAGAAAGAACTAAATTTATTCTTTCCCCCACATCATGCTCTTCTTTGCAGTAGAGGTTTTTAATTCAACACAGAGCTAGAATGAGATGGAGCCAATTTCCTGGTCTATATGTGTGACAAATGCTGAAAGTAGCACGAGATTAACAAATTAGTTGAAGTATAGATCTGAAAAGATTTTTTTCCTCTGTCTCTAAATCAAAATTCATACTTTATTTAAAGTGAAGTCTTCTCTAGAATTCAATAATGATAATCTCTTTTCTCTGTATTTAAGCTGAAAGAATCTGGGATATGTGACAACATAGTAGAAAAAAATTAAGCAAATATTTTTATTTGTATGAAAGCTTGCGAGGATTTTTCATCTGGAATGTGACATTATTGTGATTATTATCGAATATGTTGGGTTAATAATCATAATATGTGTTTTGCTGAAGCTGAAAATATTCTTTTCAAAGTAACTAGTTTTTCTCCCAATAGAAGCATACAGTAAAAATGCAATTCTGTGTTTTTATGGGCAAACATATTTAAAAGACAATATTCTAGGTAAAAAACACTTGCTTTTCTAATAAGGTTTGATAGGGTGCTTTTAAATAAATAATAAAAAACTATCAGGCTCCTAGAATCTGATATATAATGCAGATATTTAACATCAAACAATCAAAAAACATCTGTAACAGTACAAATATCCTACTGCTGTGGAATTGTTTGATTTGGGGGGGAAGGTTATGTTTAATAATTATCTGTGCCTGGATTTATGTCAGCCTAGCTCTTTGTCAAGAAACTTACATTTTGCAAATTTCTTTTTAAAGAAATCAGCTTCTGATGTGAAAGAGCTTTGTAAAAGAAATTGTAAAATATGTGTTTCAGAAGTGGCTCATTCATTCGGGTTTAGAGCCATGTCATGGTCCACCTGCTTGTCTTGATCTTAAATTATATAAAAATAATGGTGTTTTAAAGCAGACACAATCTTACTTCTCTTACCCAAACATGATAACATGCTTACAATTCAAGAAGAGCTCAGTGCAAGTTGTACCTCTCCGTCACCCAATCTCCCTTCACATATCTGCTCATGTTGACAGACTATGTCATAATACATCAACAGTAAGATCAGCACAGAAGAACAAAATTTCATCACCTGACAGCCAGAGGAAAACTGATTTTCAGTATTAAATTAGTTATATACACACACACACACACACACACACACACACACACACACACACACCATTACCTCACCAATAAGTCTAGTATCTTCAAGAATAAGGTGTCTGCTCTAATCATAAACAGATGCAAAGGCATTTAGGTTTCTTTATGTCTTCAGTGTCATCCTTTGAAAGCCTATATCATTTTTGTATGTTATGTGTTTTTTTTCTTAATACATTGGAAGAAATCTGGAGAGTTTCTAAAGCAAAATTTCTCTTAATGAAACACGTGAAATACACCTACCAAAGATTTCAAATACTGTCATTTTTATACTAATCAGCATCCGAAATCTAGTGACCAATGAAACAGACAGGAGAACTCAAGCTTCCGATAAAGTCCCAGTTTTCATATAACATCTGACTCTGTGCTTGGATTTCAGTAGGATTTCACAACACTTGCACTAAATAATGTCTTTTGCAGCCTAGGGCATCATCTGCCACTTAGACTCTAATTTTACCCCCCTATCTTGTTTGAATGCAATTCAACAACATATGCAGTTCCCTTTTGTCTATTATCCCAGAGTTGTGCTATTCCCAAATATTGACATCATCTACTTTTATCAGCATTAACCGCTCTGCAGCTTCCCAGGCTCATGCTCAGCTCTATTTCTTCCTATTGATTATCTTCCTCACTCCAGCAGGTAGCTAGCCAGTGAGGCTGTCCTGAGAAATAGCTTCCAATGACTTTATACGCACAATTTACACGGAATTGTTTAAAGAAGATATTAGCCTCAATACAAATCAGTGAACCTCATTTAGTCAATACTGCACAATTCTGCTGTTGGCACCCTGTCACATGTTAGTCTTTACAGTCAGATGCTGTACCCAATGTGCACATTACCCATAGTATTTAGTTTCATATTAAAATGAAGCTGGGCTAGTTTGGGATCCCCCCACCCCTTTTTGCTTTTCCTTTTCTTTTTGAAATCTTTTCAGTATACTTTTTTTTTCTTTACATCACCTCACTGAGCCATGTGATAGTAATATATTTTGAAATATAAAAACCTGAGATTAAATGTTTGATTTTTGACAGTGTTCTTAAATATAATAAATTCAAAAGGAAATACTGTTAAGTTAAAATGGAGTGTTTTTCATTAAGTCCAATCAAATGGTAGACAACAAAGGATCTTTTATTTGAGAATATGAAGTGAAAATGAAAACCAGAAAACCTTTACTAAGAAAAAGTCCAGCTAAATTATGTCGGAAGGAGGTCTCCAGATTGAGCCTGGGTGTTTCTTTTGCTAAAAGTGAATTAAACTAAGATATGCTATGAAGAAATATTTTACAAAGAAGCAAAACTTAATGCTTTGTGGAGATGAAAATAAGGTCTAAGAGCAATTGACTTTGAAAATAATTCTAAAGAAAGATCACATATGAAAAAAATTGCCACAGCATCTGATCTTTTCTTATAATCATAACAGGGCAATGTTTGGAGTAAAGTAATGCTAGCCTCCTCTTTCTCTTCTATGGCAATGCTGTAAAATTCTAGAAGAAGTGTTTACATTTCAAAATCGCCCCTCCTTAAACTACTGGTTTATGATAACTAATGAGATGCTATCCAAATGTTGGAAAGAGGAAAATTCAAATGAAAATCTAAATGTGAAATATAATATAATGAAATAACTAAGCAACATAATACTACTCTGAATGTTTGCACAAATATTGCAAAATATACTGCAATACATTAAAATTCTTCAGTGGTTGTGTAATGCATAGTGAAGGTTTACATATAAAAGCTTGAGCTATCAAATAAGGGATCTTTGTATCTAATATATTATCCTGAATTTTTACTTGAAAACATCACTGAACATCTTAGAGTGGATTTAGAAAAGTGGTCATTAAATCTGCTTGCATAATTCTTTGTAAACTGAAACAGGTAAGAATAAGACATACTGGTCATGAAAATAGTATATTTCTCATAAAATATATCTTGTACCTTCAGTGACCAGATTACAGAAAATTTTAGGGAAAGTGAATGGTAGAGAAGATAATTTCAATTTTGTAGACTTTTAAGACTATATAACTCTTATTTTAAGTACAAAGTAAGAGCAGAACAAAATGACAGTTCTCAAAAGGGAGCCACAGTCCTTTTTCCAGTTAGCAGGATTTTGAAATTTTATATAAGAAAGCAATTAAAATAAAGCTACAGAACACATGATAGTAAATATCTCAAGGTTTTCCTGTTTTGACTACAAAAGGTTAAAGGTGATTTCTGTTGACCTTTGTTGCTTTGCTTTTCTCTTTAAATATCACTACTTGGTCACTGTGCCTGTGAAAGAAACCAAGGTAGAAAAGATAAGCCATGTTAAAAGATGGTTCTGACCATACATCTTCCCACACGTTTATTGCAAACTGACACTCATATAACGGCCTTTTTAATCACAGAAATCCAACAAAGAACAATTCAAGGTACCAAGGGAAAACCATATTCCATCAGGGAGAATGCTACATATGCATATTCAGAATCCAGGTACAGCAAGGTAATAGTAATTTGTATGTGACTGCATTTTACCATTTAAAGGAAAGCAACAGCCCAGATGTGAGAGAATTTAGGTATTTCTTTTAAGTGTGTTAATGTATATATATTGTATAAAATGTAAAAAGAAAATTCCAGCCCTAACAGAAACACAGAATCCTTAATCTATTTAAAATATTATTTGGTGAATATTAATTTGTATATATTATGTAATTTCTACCTACTAAGTGATAGGAGTTTTGTGGTAGCACATTTGTCATATGGTATTTTCATATTAAATAAAATCATGTTTTATGCACTGACTTAAATATAGAATACTTAATAAAGAAACTATAAGCACAAATAGTTAATATATATACTAAGGTAGATTTTTATAATCCTAACAGCAAAAATGAAGCCAAACAAATGTTTTGGGGTACTTAAGACGCAAATATTTCTCTCAAGACACTCTAAATTAAAAATATTTTAAGTGTAAATCAATGCCCATATCAAATCAGATCAAAAACCAAAACTCCTAAACTATGATAGTCCACAAAATCTGGTAAGTGAAATTGATTTTACTTGCTTTACTTAAAATATGAAAGAAAATTGTTTTTGGCTTCTCCCTTTTGTTTTCTGTACAAGAAAACCTTGTTCTAAAACTACAATTGTTAAAAAGCATTATGAATATCCATAATAATAATGCATGCTGAAGATCCATGTGATAAACAACTAATAAATCACCAAGGAAATATCAAAAGCTGCTTAGCATTTCTCTGTGTTAGTTTTAGTTTTAGGAGCAGAAAATCTGCAATGTGTCTAAAATTTTAAAAAGTAAGTACAAAAAGATTCTTAAGAGCCTGGTCTAATCAGAAAGAATATTTTATTAAAGTTAAAAGAAATGATATAAAAGTATATGAGATCATCCCTTTTGAGAATAAGAACTAAAGGTAGCCAAATCAAGCATATGGACAGACAAACATACACATGCACACATACACACATATGTACACACACACACATTTTTATCTGGAAACATTCTGTTTTTTTTTTAAATTTAAACTGAAAATGAACACATTAAGGTGATCATCACTTTGTCATCCATGTCATTATTTGTCATCATTGGAAAATGTGTAAGCATTTCATTTAGCTTTAATTTGACTTATTTAATAACATAAGCCATTATTAATTTTCCTAAAGCAGAAATATCAGCTAACATAATTTGTTTAGTTCAATATAGAAAACCATACAAGATTTGCTCCATAATTTTAGTGCTATGTCTCTATTTATCAAAAATATGCAAACTGAGTGTAATAGTAAGGAAATCAACATTTGCTAATATTAACCTTCTTATAGATAGACTAAGTAACCATTACCATCTGAGCAAAAGGCAGACTTAGCTTAAGAACACACCCATAAATTTATATATATACACTTTCGTCTAATTTATAATAAATGATAAAAAGGTGTTCATTTTTCATTGTGTGTGCTCAGAGAAAAACTGGTAGTTTTCTAGAGAAGTATTATATATATTTGATAATTTTATGATTCATTTAGTCTGTGTGTATGCATGTGAGCATAGCCAGTAACAAGAATGTGAACCTTTGAGATAAAAGGAAAATGGAACTACCTGGACACCTAAGATATTTTGATTAAAAATACTCAACTAAAATTTGAATCTGGCATTTTATTCTCCAGACTATAAACTAGCCTATATTCAAAAGATGCACAAAATTATAATATATTTTGAAATGTTCCTATTAAAATTTTGCCACATAAACATTAATA
Organism: Megascapheus bottae; assembly: GCF_031878675.1. NCBI lineage: Eukaryota > Metazoa > Chordata > Mammalia > Rodentia > Geomyidae > Megascapheus > Megascapheus bottae. The sequence goes on from NC_143517.1 coordinate 23,927,497, forward strand.
ATCATATTATAGACTGCTCTGATAGCATGCATAAAGTATCATGAAGTAAACTTAGAACTCACCCATTTCTTTACTGTAAAATGGAGGACCTTATTGTTTGATTTAGATATAATTGAAAAGTTCCTAACTTTTTTTTTTTTTTTTTTTTTTTTGCCAGTCCTGGGCTTGAGCTCAGGGCCTGAGCACTGTCCTTGGACTTTCTCAAGGCTAGAGCTCTACCACTTGAGCCTCAGCACCACTTCCGGCTTTTTTCTATGTATGTGGTACCGAGGAATCGAACCCGGGTCTTCATGCATGCTAGGCAAGCACTTTAACCACTAGGCCAAACTCCCAGCCCCAGTTCCTAACTTTTATATATATGCACTTCTTTTTTCAAATTTGCCATTTTTCAATACTTTAGGGCTACAATGAAATGATATAGACTTACTTGTCACAAAGTTACACAGATACTCAGTGGGTAATATTTTTGCCACATTTAAGACTGTATTTCAGTTATTATAGACTCAAGAATGTTAGGGCCATAGCATTCCAATGATTCCATTAAGTGCCTTTCACTGAAAAGAGCACTTCAAAAAGAGTACTTAGATTTCTAAGATTTTAGTTAAATATATATGCTGGTGCGTATGTGTGTGTAACTCTATTTAAACTTCCAAGATAGTTATGGTATCATGAAGTTGAGAAAAAAGCTCTAGACACACCAGTAACTCTCAAATAGACATATTTATTTCCTAATTCCTAAATAATTAACAAGAATAAGATGATAATGTTATCCTTACATTGACTTCCTTCTACCTGGCAAATTACTGATTCATTGCAACTAAATAAAGCAAGGTGAGGTATGGGGAGTAGGGGAAGGAGGTTGGAGAAAGGAATCCCTTTTTCTGGGTTCTACAAAGGGTTGAGGGCCTAATTATTTTTAAGTAGAATCCAGCCAACCTCTTCTCATGGTTAGCTGCACTGAGTGACACTATTTGTGATGCCCAGTGTGCTGAAACTGAGCAGGTTGCTGTCAGTTTAAAAATGACTATAATAAAAGTGACCATGAAGATGGATCTTGTGATTTTGCGTTTCTAATCAGTCATCTGTGAAGAACACTTTTGCTTTGATTCAGCAGACTGGTGACAGCCATGATTGATAGTCCATGAGGATGAAAAAAGGTTATTAACTGTCTTCCTATTAAGCTCAATGTATTACCCCTCTAGGTGCGTCTCGTACTTTAAGTTAAACTACTTGCGCAGGTAAGGTCAAGACTGAACTCTATGGAGATGGTATCCATCCTGCTGAAAACCAGCAAAGCATTTTTCCACTGATGTTTTTCAAATGTAGTGTTTAAACTCCACTCAATTCCATTGTGTTGTTCCTTAGCTAAAAGGAGAGATTCCTTCTGACAGGTATGTACTGAAGGCATCCAAAGTATACAAAATAGTTTTAAATATGAAGATTTGAACATAGAATTATCCAATAACCTTTCTGTCACATGCAAATAATCATATCTTATATATGGTATTATACATGATCTGTCTTATACAAGAATGTTTTTGTGGTATTTTGAGGTGGATATTGAAATTAATTAATAACTAAAAGTAAATTTCAGTTTTAGATATGCAAGATTTAACTTAGTTTTCAATCATCCATAAGTGGAAAGTTTATGAAAAAAGGAAAATTTATAATAATTTCTCAAAAGAAGCCTACTGCCTATTAAAACCCCAGATATTTGTTTGATTTAAAGACATTAATTTATTACCTTTATCTCATTATCTTAGAAATTGTAAATATTACTTCTATCAATTATTACTTATTATGTTACTTATATATTAGAAATGTTACCTATTACATTTTAACAATGGTTTCTATACCCTGAACTAGCATACTATATACACATACAAAAATAAAATTATAGCTCCTAGTTATTTGAAGTTTCTCAACAACTAAGAACATTTTAAATAAAAACATCTTAAAAGGTACCATATTTTTATGTTCTCTGAACTACCCAAAATGTATTGAAATTTTCTTGAATACTTCATTTAACTTCTCAGAACATTTTAAACATGCAGTTTTAATACTAGAAACTATCAGGTAAACAAGTATATTTAAATTTCAAAGTATAATATGTTTCCCACTATAAACACCCAATTTGTAACAAATGAAATGTAAATAAGTCAAATATATTTATGAATATCAATAACCCAGCATTAAAGAAGCCTTTTAAAGTTAAACCAAATCTCAACTGTGTTTGACAGTTCTTCGTTGTGCAACTCCACAAAGTGACATAAATAACAAAACTTAGAGTTCCTACAGAGAAAATGCACACTGTATACAAAAGCTATCTCTTAGTATAGCACAACCTGTTTCTCCAGTGTCCTCTGGTACATCTGTTTTGATCTAAATATACATATATATGTATTGCTAAATGTGATGCTTTACTGTTGGAACCTATTAACAATGAAATACAAAGAAAGTAAGGGAATGAAGTTGATTTCTTTGAATTTCTCTTTATAGATTCAAAATTTGGCTCTCTGCCTTACTCTGCTTAATATGGCAACCTTTTCAAGAAACCTTTCCAATTCTCTAGTACTCTTTACATGCCAAGTATAATTTAAATACACCCTGAAAACCTCTCCATAAAATATTGTTAGATCAATACAAAATTGTTTGTTTAATGAATTGTGTTTATGAGAACTGGACTCAAGTGTGGATTCCAGAATTCAGACACAATTTTCTCAATGAGACACATTAACTTCCTAATGAAAGGGCTTTCTCTTTCTGTGCCCTACAACTTTCTTGGGCAAAGCTGCATTCCAAAATTTAAAAGTATATGATGCAATGAGAGATCAAGGAAAAAAAGAACCAATGAAGTCTGAAGTTGATATGGAAGAATATGTTGTGTGCTTCTCAAAAAGAAAATGTTGGTTGCTCTGAAAAATAAAAGAACAATGCAATTCAGTTTCAACCTGGTTTGTAGTAAACAACACTTTGAAAAGTTACTGAAATTCTGGTTTTTCTCCATCTGCTTGATGAAAAAGAAGAAAGTTGAAGGCCTGAAGGGAACATACACATTTTCCAGTCCCTTCTACCTCTGCCCTTTACGGAATAAGATCTGGAACATGTATTGTACCAAGTACCTTTTAAACAAAAAAAAAAAAAAGAAAAGAAAAGAAATGACTATTTCAAATAACGTTTAAATCATTTCCAAAGCAATTAATCAGTATGAAGTGGAGCCATATCTTGCAGAATGTGATACTAGCTGCTAATAAAATTTCAAAAGACAACATTTTCCTTTTGAAACTCTAGAACAACGCACTATGTTGTTTGAGCAAATGGTAGAATTGGCTAAGACAACCTATACTTTTTTCACAGCCACACTGACTTGTTTTGGGGTTATGAGTACTTGGCTTCAGGGACTAATTAGAGCAAAAGGCATGTTCAGTTAGCATTTCTGTGCTAGTTTATTCCAAATCCTATACATTTCTCCCTTCCTCCTCTTCCTCTTCCTCCCCCAGAAGCTTCTAAAACACAGGAGGAGCAGAAATGGTGCGCATATGTGTAACCAGATGTGGAGAAGGCCCGACAGCTGCTGTCCACTCCCAGACTGGGTACCTGAGTGCAATGGCTACTCTGCTCTTCTGTCTAGCCCATTGCTGCCTGCCTGCAGTGTTGCTGCTGTCACGCCAGCCCCTGATTTGATAGGCTTGTCGTGTTGCCATGGCGTTGACTTCTTGCCTCTGAGGAGCTGCCCAATGACTGGAGGTCTGGGATTAAAGCGGGAAGAGGCTGCGGCCACAGCAAATTTCAGCCACGGCTACAGCAGCTGGGAAGGAGGGGAGGAGTACGAGGTGTGGAGCCTGCGCTCCCTGGGCTCAGCCCGCTCGGCCGGCGGGGAAGGGGAAAAGAAATGGTGGCCAGGGCCAGCCAGAAGACACTATTGAGGGATTCGAGACTCACTCGGGAAGAACTCATGAGTATTCTACACGCGCTGGGAGCAAAAATATTCCAGAATTCGTTATTCTTCACCCAAGACCTGACCCCCCGGGGATGGGCGCAGGGGCTCCAAGGGAAAAAGAAAGGTGTTAAAAGGCTCCTAAGTGGCGGTCGCTTTCCTGTCCGCCTCCCCACCCCCAGCCCTTCGTTCCAGCAGGAGTTTAATTTGACAGATCAAGAGGTGCTCAGTCCACAGAGGACTTAGGATCGTGGGCACCAACTTATTCCGAGAAGGGGGAGGGGGTGGGAGTGTGCAATTACACGGCGAGCCAGGCAGTGCAGTTGCCAGGGCCGGCTGCCCCGGGGATGAGGGTGGGGGATACTGGGGGAGCCAGAGTGCGTGTGCAATGCACAAGCCCAGACGGAAATTGTAAAGTAGGAAATGAAAGGGAAAGAACCCGCTTCTGTTATAAATTAGTAGGTAGGTGAAGGTTACGCAAAGAAGAAAAGGGAAAGTAAAGCTGTTAAAAAAAAAAAAAAGAATGGAATAAAACCCCTGGGAGTTCAACTCGAAATCCGCCCCCCCCTGCCACCCCACCCCTCAATGCAAGAAAGAAGGAAAAAGGGGAGACAGAAGAGGAGGGGGCGGGGGGGTGCACTCCGGTGTGATGCGAAGTCTCTGGAATGTCTGGGGGAGAGGGGTGGAAGTGCGCGGGTAAGAAGACCCGCGTGCTAAATAAATGGCAGGAGACAGAAATTGGGTGGCGGGGGTGGGGGGAGGATGAGGAGGAGAAGGAAAGAAACCGTCCGCAAGTCACCAGAGACACTTGGAGATTTCCAAGTGCGAGATTCTAACAGAAAGGAAAGAAGTTCAGGCTCTGAGAGTTCAGAGAAGAGGGAATGACAAATGTCACTGCCAGAAAAGGAACAGGGAGAGAGAGAGCGAGAGAGCGAGAGAGCGAGAG